>NC_065920.1:44729802-45029802 GCF_024586455.1 Bactrocera neohumeralis | reverse complement strand
CATACATACATACGCATATGTGTGTGTATTTTTAATCATATAATCGCTGGAGAACAACACCCTTTAAAAATGTTTATTTAACGGCATTTATTCTTCGTATTTGTTCGGCTTGAAGTACACATACTCTTTTAAAAGTGAATATTAGCTTAAAACACCAACCCACTAATTATTTTGTGCGCAAACGAACACAGACAAGCGACTGCTTTTAAAAAAGATTGAGCTAATATTTTTTAATTTGGTTATACATTATAGGTACATATGTTTTTGGATAATTAAGAGTTACTTCGTATATACATACGTAGACACATGTCAGTGATTTAAGATGAATGTACGAAATGTTTACATATGGTACATATCCATATTTACAATTAACGCTAACGCTGAGGCTCAACAACCCACTTGCATTATTAATGCCTTTTGGTAATCTCCATAACAGTTTTATTATGTGCTCAATGTAGTTGTATGTTTGTATTAAATGCATAATTTTCACTGATTCCTTCTGCTAAGAAATTCAAAGCCACTATATACTAATAGTGCTGTCATTCAAAAGGACTCAAAATAACAATTTGAAAGAGAAGCCTCTAAGGGTTCTATTATTCAGTTCGCATACACATATACATGTACATTTAAATTAACTAATCTATTAATTTCACAACTCTCTTAAAAAATTAAATCATTCAAGGTTGAATTTTTTTAACTTACAATTTTCGCACTAAATATTAAATTTTAGTTATTTATTCCAATTATGGAATTAAAAATTTAATTTTATTATTAAATTAAAAAATAAAATTTTAAATCGCAACATCTTGGTTTGAAATTTTTAGAAATTTTTTTTTTAATTTAAAGATTCGAGTAACAAATGAAATAATAATTTTTCAAACTAAAAACTGAAATAAAAACCTATATATACCCTATAATAAAAAGCAATCAAATACAAATTAGACAAAAAGAACAAAACTCAATTGATATTTTATGAAAATCCGGTCTTATTGATCTTAAAATTTAAAATTAAATTTTCGGAATTAAAAATAAAAAAAATAATTCAAGTTTTGATTCAATTTGTTTAAAGCATTATTTGCAACCCTTATTATCATCATTATTAATATTGTCGTAAAATTTTTTGATATTACAAACATGCAGCTGGATGTTATTTTGTATTAAATTGTCAACACTTTCATTCTTTTCAAGAATTCACTGCTTTAAGAAAATTTAAAATTTATTTTGCTACCCTCTTCTGCGAGTACTAATCAACTTACTAAATATAAATGCAGAAGAGTGTAAAGTATTAGGATAAATACCGTTAAATTTTTCCCCCAGCAATGCACCCGCCGGTCTTATAGCTAACTATTTCACATACTCATATAGCCATCGAGAGTTGTTGTATGTATTATGTATGTGTATATCAAGCAACTTTAACATCAATTCATCATACATTTATATATTATAGGTTATAATATGGTAGTAACTTCAAAAGCAAATAGAAAGTAACTCCAAAAAGTATATATGCTTATGCTATAACGGTTTAACTCTGTTTTTAACGAAGTGTTAGTCACAGTTCGATCTTCTTCTTCTTCATCTGCTTACATACATACATCGATACATTAAATATTTTTAGTTTGAAAATTCGAATTGTGTTTGTCAGTTGATTACTTATAAATTGAATTATTTCTTAATTATAATATGAACACAGTGCCTAAGTAATCAAAATATCTATCAAGGACATTGTTACTAAATATAATAATTGAATTGTAAAAAGTTTTGACGTAATAGGAAAAAAGAGTGTTAAAAAATAAAAGCAACAAGTGGTATGCAAAAACAATTTTTTTTATGATTTAAATCATAAATGATGAAAATGCGCTCTTTGAGTATTATATAATAAATCCGTAAATGAATTCTGGTTACTTGAAATGATATTGTTTAATAATGACAAATGGCGGCATCTGAATATGTAATTGTTTAGCCACGATGAGTAATTAACGTTAGAATTCAAGAAAAAGAAAAATACAATTAAAAAAAGTAGTAAATAATATTCGCTGGCATGTATGTATGTGTAACCTCACTAAACATATAGTTCTGTTGATTACGTTTAAAGAAAAAATACAAAATAAACAACATTAGACAACATTAAAAAATAGAAAAAATAAAATAATAATAACGGTAAATAGAGTATGTGAAACTGGTAATGGTAATAGTAAAAATCATAAATACATTACAAATGATTATGTATGTCAGTGTATAGTTTAGTGATTGATTCGATATAAGCGTTTTTCAATTTGTAAACCCCCAAGTCAGTTCGGAGAGTAATAAGAAATTACAACAACAACAACAGCAGTCACCGTAAATTTTACATAAGCGTTTTTTAAGATTTGAAGTGCAAGAAAAACACAAAATAGGAACAATAAATTCAAAACCAACCGACACGCTATTCAAAACGACTGCATGTATATACATACTACCATGCATAAATAGATATGTATGTGTGTACATGTTTACAACTATAAGTATGTATCTTGTTACGTCTAAACCAATGTAGTGAGACCATAATTTTTTGTAAGCGTTAAGCCACAAATGTTTGAAGAAACTTTTTTATTAAGTACACTTACATACATACATACTTACATACATATACATATAAATTGTCTATAAAGGACGTTTTCATTTTAAAATATTCACAAAACAACTGTATTTACGTACATATTAATGTAGCAATATGAATTTTGTTCTTTAAAATAAATATATACAATACATTTTCAGCAATGCGTTTTCGCGTGAAGGGTGGTTTGATATACCAAATTTTAATATAACAATATCCATATGCCTACACACTTATGTATGTTCATTTAGGGGTTTCACATAGTCTCATAAAGTTATAACGAACCGAAACGAAACGTTCAGAGTTGTATTTGCGTAAACTTATTTTAGTATGCAATCCAACAACAAATTTTTTAAACTTAATTTATGATTTTACGGTGCTTTATGACACGTTGTGAGTACCCCAATTGAAATACAAAAATTAAATATATATATGTACATATGTATATGTATGTATACATATATATTCTTATACATTGTAGTGTTAGTTATTTTACAAGTTGTGTTTTTTTTTTGCAAACACCCACTGGAATTTCAGTTTTTGTCCTAAAAATAAAGATCCAACGTAATCAAGCTCTTCTTCTTTTCATTGGGCTAATTCGACGCAGTAGAAGGCTCCGTTGGAGAGATCAGGTGGAGAAGGATCTGGCTGCACTTGGTATTTCGAATTGGCGCTAATTTGCGAAAAAAAGGAACGGCTCGCGGTTATAACCGCGTAAGCGGTGTCTACGCCAGTAAAGAAGAATCAAGAATCTCTTAATATTCAGTTTCAAACCGAAACAACGTAATTTTTCTTTCCCTATATATTTTACTAGAGGACTCACGTACTGTGGCTGACACATAGATAATACTACTACTACCATCTATATTATTTCTATTAGTTAGATTATAACTATTAGTTAATGAGATATAGCATTTTTTAAAGAAACTTGTGTTAGTTTACAAAAAGTGGATCATGAAGCATTTTGTGTGTTAATAAAGCATCGCTTTTTGGGGGAAAATACTGTTGAATTTGGACTCTGCACCAGGGAAATCAACCGGTGAAAAGAGATTTGCTAAGTTGGAAAGAGGCGAAATGAGCACCGAGGACTGTTGATTCTGAGGAGTGTTTGAGTGCTCTTTAATCGTAATAAAACCGAATATTTGCATCGGTGTGAGACAATAGAAACATGGCTCCATCATTCCATACTGGAGTCCAATCGACAGTCATTCTAGTGAACTGCACATGATGAACCGGTTCTCAAGCGTGGAAAGACGAAAAAGTCGGCTGGAAAGGTTATGACATCAGTCTTTGGGATGCACGTGGTATAATACATAATCAACGACTGATTACTGAGCCAGTTATAATCTATTTCACTGCGTATTTGGTTGCAGTTCTATTCTACTATTCCAAATATTTAGCAATTGTATAATTTTTGACGAAGGATCAGTTCGAAATTGTACGCATATACTTCATCGTTTCCGTTTAAATATGCTCCGATGCTAAATTCAAAGTGCTATAGGGAGAGCTGCGGCCTCCGACGCGCTATTTATAGGTACGCTCCCACCACCTCGGCCAGCCAGTACCGCCGCAAACGACACGAACCGCAATTTTTAAATCAGTAATATCTTCGAAAATATTAATTTAAATCATATGCTGTAAATAGCCATATAGATCTATGTACATATATTAAATCAACAATGTATTGAAGGTATTTAATTGGATAAGAATTAATGCTGCATTAGTTAAAAACTCTTCGTAAATTAGCCATTATATGTCATAAAAAGTAAATGACAAAAATGTTATTATGGGATATCCATGAGAGCTAGACATATGTACATATACCATCGCGGAGTTTTCTGTAGACCTTTTCAATGTGTACAATATTTAGTACATTATTTTGATAAATCTCGTAGGGTCCGGCCTGCGGTTGCAATGTAAGTGGAAAAAATGTAATTATTTAAGACATGACATTAGAAACCTCTAAAAGATTTAAGCATACAAAGGGATATAGGGTCAGACATAGCGACTTTGTTTTATACTGTGTAGTGATATGGGATTTTTTTGAACTTTTGCAATGAAATCATTATCAAAAAGGTTATAACTTTAACAATCAAATCGGGACTCCCTAGTATACATACACACATATGTTCATACATATTTGCATAATTTTTAATTTCTTTTTTTGCTTCAAAATATTTTTTAATGATACCTTTCTTTAAATTTGTACCAAACTAACAAATAATTTTTATTTTAATGTATTATAGCTTACCTATACTTACATATGTATTATTATATACGAGTCGTTATCATAAATATTATACAAACATGTTCTACTACTTATCTTTTTCTTTATTGGCGTATTGGCTTACGCGATTATAGCCGAGTTAACAGCAGCGCGACAGTCGTTTCTTCTTTTCACTACGTGGCGCCAATTGGATATTCCAATCGAAGCCAGGTCTTCCTTCACCTGGTCCTTCCAACGGAGTGGAGGTCTTCCTCTTCCTCTGCTTCCCCCGGCGGGTACTGCGGCGAATACTTTCAGAGCTGGAGTGTTTTCGTTCATTCGGACAACATGACCTAGCCAGCGTAGCCCCTGTCTTTTAATTCACTGAACTATGTCAATGTCGTCATATATCTCATACAGCTCATCATTCCATTGAATGCGATATTCGCCGTGGCCAATGCGCAAAGGACCATAAATCTTTCGCAGAACTTTTCTCTCGAAAACTCGCAACGTCGACTCATCAGTTGTTGTCATCGTCCAAGCCTCTGTACCATATAGCATGACGGGAATTATAAGTGACTTATAGAGTTTGGTTTTTGTTCTTCCATCAATCAATATCATCGGCATACGCCAGCAGCTGTACACTCTTATAAAAGATTGTACCTGCTCGATTAAGTTCTGCAGCTCGAATTATTTTCTCCAGCAGCAGATTGAAGAAGTCGCACGATAGGGAGTCGCCTTGTCTGAAACCTCGTTAGGTATCGAACGGCTCGGAGAGGTCCTTCCCGATCCTGACGGAGCTTTTGGTGTTGCTCAACGTCAGTTTACATAACCGTATTAGTTTTGCGGGTATCCCTTTGTGTGAATTGGGCAGAGCACACTTAAATTCCAATCGTTATGCATGCTTTCGTCGGACTATATTTTACAAAGAAGCTCATGCATGCTCCTTATCAGTTCTTCGCCGCCGTGTTTGAATAGTTTGGCCGGCAATCCATTGGGCCCCGCTGTTTTGTTGTTCTTCAGACGGGTGATTGCTATTCGAACTTCTTCATGGTCGGGCAATGGAATGTCTGTTCCATCGTCATAGATTGGGGAATCGGGTTCGCCTTCTCCTGGCGTTGTACTTTCACTGCTATTCAACAGGCTGGAGAAGTGTTCCCTCCATAATTTTAATATGCTTTGGACATCGATCGCTAGATCACCTTTGGGGGTTCTACGAGAGTATGCTCCGGTCTTGAAACCTTCTGTAAGCCGCCGCATCTTTTCGTAGAATTTTCGAGGATTACCCTTGTCGGCCAGCTTGTCAAGCTCTCATACTCACGCTTTTCGGCCTCTTTCTTTTTCTGTCTGCAAATACGTCTCGCTTCCCTCTTCAACTCTCGGTATCTATCCCATCCCGCACGTGTTGTGGTCGATCGTAACGTTCCGAGGTAGACAGTATGTTTTCTCTCCGCTGCGACACGGCACTCCTCGTCGTACCCGCTGTTCTTTTCCATTTTCCGAAAACCAATGGTTTCGGTTGCAGCTGTATGTAAGGAGTTTGAATTTCCGTCCCACAGTTCCCTTATACCGAGGGCAAGCCGAGTAAAAAATCGTTCGGCTGTCTGTTGTAATTGCAGCTTCTCGACGTCGAATCTTCCTTGTGTTTGTTGAGGTGCGTTTTTTGCTCCACAGAGGCGGGTGCGAATCTTGGCTGCAACAAGATAGTGGTCCGAGTCGATGTTAGGACCTCGGAGCGTACGCACCTCTAGAACACTGAAGACGTGTCTTCTGTCTATCCCAACATGATCGATCTAGAGACAACCAGGTAGCTTGATGTATTTTCTTATGCTGGAATCAGTACTACAGATATCCATATTTCGGGCCCCGGTGAAGTCGATCAGCCTCGACCCATTTAGGGATGTTTCCTGATGGAGGCTGAATTTACCGACTGTTGCGTTAAAGATACCTTCTTTGCTCACCCTGGCGTTAAAGTCGCCAAGCACGATTTTGACATCGTAGGCAGCTCTCATAGGTGCGCTCCAAGCGCTCATAGAAGGCATCTTTAGTCACATATGTAGTCCTTCTCCTCCGTCGGGGTGTGGGTGCAAATCAGCGATATGTTGAAGAACCTCGCATTGATGCGGTTCTACACTTATACTTGCACAAAAATTGCTTTGCTTAATTATTTGTTATCATTATACAAACTTATGGTATATCCAATTAATAATTATGTAACTGAAATATCTGTTATATTCGTTAAAAAAAGTAATAATTTTCCAATTTCCAGCAAGCAAATTTTTACAGTCAAATTAATTGTTTTTTTTTCACTCATGTCATACAGCATCAATATTAAATAAACCATAATAAAAAGATTTTCTGAGTTGTTTAGTTTTAAAATTTTATATTTTTTTTGTTAAAGATCACAACTCGATGAATCGATTCAGTATTTCTTTTTATTTATCAGTTGTTTACATTTAAATGTTTATAGTTATAATCAATTGGAGGGAAAATATTTTCTGCAGATGAGCTGTACTATTCATAAGACTGTCGTATCATAATTGTAACGATACGAATTTATATCCAACCACCTATCGGTTAAATCACCGGTTAATTTCTTAACAACGCTACCAGAAATTTCTGTTAAAGCTTCTATGAGTTTATTAACGCCCAATGGATAACTAACCAAAACTTTTATGTACTTGTGATCGTTCATCCCTTTCTTACACAAAGGTCTTACGAATTACACGGTGTGTAAGTGTTAGTTTCCAAACTAATTCCTTCTATGGGATGGATTTAAGGTAACCGTAACTCGCTGGAATGGTATTGGCTTAATAGCAATAATTCCAAGTTAATCTTTTGAATCTCTGAACAATGCGGATGTTTTACAACAAACCAAGAAATCTTTCCATTCATGTTATTAGTTTTTACAAATGTTTAAACATTTTACGAATTGTATTCGGACTAATGTGAACGTGAATTAATAACTACTTTACTTAATTCACCACCCAATACAAACTAGCACGTTACCAAATTGATGTGTCTTTTGAAATTGTTGCCATCGGCATTCATTTTGTATACAAAGGAAAATATTTGGAACATTTATGAATAAAATAAATATATTCATATATGGGTATAAAAGAAATAAACATTAATATCTTTCACACAATTTACTTTAAAATTAATATACGAAAATAAAATGATCAGAAACTTTGTACTTTAAAACCTTCATTAAATTAAATAACATTGTTGAACCTAATAATTGAAATTTTCATAATTCGCATAGGTGTTCTTTTGGTAAATAGCTTTTAGTAATAGTAAGCGTTAAATACATGTATACCTTTTGTAAAACAAATAAATAGAATAAAATTTTTCTATAAAAAATTAACAATTTAAAGTGACATTGCAATAATGTGATATGGCAGCACTATAAATGTACAAGTTTTGCATCGACTTATATTTCTGCAAGCGGTCTTTTTTTGCAGGGACGATGTTCTGAAAATAATTTTGTGAGACTTCATGAAAAATAATTAAAGATAGAGTTGTGGAGAAAAGTATAAAATATTTCTAATTATAGCAGTGTATATCGGCAAAAATGGTAAGCAAATGTTTGTGGTTTGCGTAGGTGTTGGTTAATATTCTAACCCGTAATCGATTTTTCATTCACTTCATTTTCAATGGTTTTTATACATTTTTTTTTAACACCAGTCAAAAAAAATGTCACGATACCCCAGCGACAGAAAGGTATATGTAGGTGATTTGGGCAATAGCGCCAGGAAAAACGATTTAGAATATGCGTTTGGCGCCTATGGAACTTTACGAAGTGTTTGGATTGCTCGCAACCCGCCAGGCTTTGCCTTTGTTGAATTCGAAAGCGCCCGTGATGCGGCAGATGCTGTGCGCGGTTTAGACGGACGGACAGTTTGTGGTCGCCGTGCAAGGGTAGAATTATCTACAGGAAAGTTTGCCGGTGGTGGAAGCGGTCGAGGTGGTGATCGACGTGGTATGCGGGATCGTTCGCGTAGAAACAATTCAGATGATAACAAATGCTATGAATGTGGAGGAAGAGGTCATTATGCTAGAGAATGCCGACGTCGTGATAGTCGACGAGGCAGCCGTCGCCGGTGAGTACTTGTTTATTATACCTAATGTCTGTGTTTTTTATAAATGTTTGTGGTCATATATGTATATTTCCAAATTTAATGTATATTTCCAAATTTAAATGAATGTCCAACTAATTAACTTTTGAAGTTAAATTAATAACATGAATTAATTAAGTATTCTTTAATGAAAGGATTCAAATAAGTTTGTTTGTTGACTCTTTACTATGGTTTACTGTGATGGGCTTATATAATTTTTGGAATGTAATTAACATTTTACAGATATAATGTTAATGAGTACTAAAAACTTATCTTTCTTCAAGATTTAACTTTTGAACTCACAAATCTTTTGGAGAATCAAAATATTTTACCGAAAAGACTTAAAAATTTGGATGCATTTGTAGTGTTATGTTTGTTTCATTTCACATAAACAATAACCTTCATTGAATTAAACAAATATCTAACTTTTCATTCGGTACTTTCTTTTCTATAAACAAATATGATATATAATTATATATTCAATGTTCTTTTATTTGCCTACATATAATTTGATAAGGATTATTTGGCTGAAGCTTTCGGTTACTCAGTCACCATATAATTGTTGTTTTAAAGGTTAACTAATATCCGTTTGGGTGGTAAGGTTCAAGTTGGGCATCTAACAGGAAACGTGCTTTTTCGATGTGGTCGAGACATAGTGGTATTAGATGGTTGGGAGTTTTATATTATATTTTTGTCGGTTCTTGCGTTTCTGTTGATGCAATACAAATGTAACTATACGTTCCAGGTAGATAATTCCAAAAATTTCTTACGATTCACATAAACCACAAATGTATGACGTCTGTATGTACATATGATACTTGAAAATTCTGTCGAGATGTTACACAGCTCTACAAAAACATTTTTTTTTTGCCCTGGATATCTTAGCAAATTTTGATACTTTCAAGTGTCCAGATTACGACCTTATTCATGAAAATAATGGATGTAATCTTATTTATAAGATAATTGCATATCTAATACATTCGCAATCATTTGGATACATTTTCGGATAAATTAGATGTTATGGTGAGAAACAAAGATAGAGCTGGTCCACCAGCACCTAAAAGTGATTGAAGAAATGTATCAAGGTTTATTGATATTTTAAACTAGAATATTATAGAGGAAGAACTCATATAAGGATATAATATACATATTTTCGACATTTGTCTCTCACTTTACTTCGATGCAACCCAATTTTTCAAAACTAAACTGTTCTTTGATTTTTGTAATGTAAAATGAAAACATTGACATTGATAGTGTCAAGAATTATAAGCATAAATGTATCCAAAACCAATCGTACATCGAGGGCAATAAAATTACAAGAGACCAGTGCTATCGGTAAATAGATTTTAGAAAATATGTATATCACCCATACAGTCAAGCAAGTACCTTGTTTATTTATTTTTGTAATTAAATTTAGATAAATAACATCAATTTTTAATTTATATATTAATATTAAATAAGAAACAAGGCACTTAACTATGTGTATATGTATGAATATTTGAGGTTGTGTAAATATTCAAAGAAATGACTTCTTTCGTCATAAAACGTGCCCTTTTTATATTAGTAAACTTCAATCACACAATAGTTTAACTTTATTTAAAAATAAACTATGAGAAAAGTGTTGGTTTGTAGTTTTTTATACCTATGAACAGGGTATATTAAGTTTGTCACGAAGTTTGTAACACCCAGAAGGAAGGGCCGGAGACCCTATAAGGTACATATAGAAATGATCAGTATGTCGAGCTGAGTCGATTTAGCCATGTCCGTCTATCTGTCCGTTTATCTGTATATATGTATACGAATTTGTTCCTCAGTTTTGAAGATATCGTATCGTATATCGAAATTTTGCAAACGTCATTTTCTTTCACATTTGACAATGTGTCTTCACAGAAGTTGGCACAGATTATTTTCTAAGATAATAATGTAATATACGAAGAAATTGTTCAGATCGGTTAACTATAGCATATAGCTGCCATACAACCTGAACGATCGGAGTCAAGTTCTTGTATGGAAAACTTTCACATTTTACAAGATATATTCACGAAATTTAGTATAGATTATTTTTTAAGGCAACAATGTAATCTCCGAAGAAATTGTTCAGATCGGATTACTATAGCATATAGCTGCCATACAAACTGAATGATCGGAATCAAATGCTTGCATGGGAAACTTCCTCATTTGACGATATATCTTCACGAAATTTGTTGTGAGTTATTGTTTATAGAAATAATGTAATATTAGAATAAATTGTTCAGATCGGCTCACTATAGCATATATGTAGCTACCATTCAAACCGAACGATCGGAGTCAAGGGCTTGTATGGAAAACTTTCGCATTTGACATGGTATCTTCACGAAATTTGGCATGAATTGCCGCTTAAGGTAACAATATAATCCAAAAACATTGTTCACAACGGATTACTATAGCATATAGCTTCCATACAAACTGAACACATAGTTACTAACAGAAATGCACATGTGAAGGGTATTTAGCTTCGGTGCAACCGAAGTTAACGTTTTTTGTTGTTTTAATATCCAGAGGTTTGTTCCTCTGTTATGTGATTGTTTATAAAATTATAATGTTGGCATATAATATCCCTGAAGTAATTTCGAAGAATGGTGCCGCGTTGACAGTCCTTGGCCGGATAGTAATCGGGGGTCTACTCCTGTTATTTAGACCCGGATATCATGAGAACATTTACAACTAGAACGGTGTCCATTAATTGTGATAAATGTAGTCTACTAAGTCTACGTTGTTTTCAAAATTGAAGGTGACTAATATCAAGAAGTAAAGTAGTTTTCACCTTAATAGCTAAAATTAAGAGATGTAAACAGTTTTTAACTTTTACTATGTTCGGGTTCTTATGCATTTTTTTACAACTACAACAGTGAAAATATGAGGTATATGTATGCTATAGGAAAATAAAATAAAATCAATTATATTAACTTTCGTAGTGTTTTCTGATTTCGGAAATACGCTGTAATTACTAAAGTAATTAATAAGTTTGTGGTCAAAATAATAATATATCAATTTCGCGGTCATCTAATATATTTACTTACCGATAATTGTGAATACATAGTGCTTGTGAATCGTGAATGACTTACGAAAAAGTCGCTAGGAGTGCTGTGATCGCAATGGCGCAAACACACGTGTTTTCCACGAGTGTCGCTTATTCTTTCATTTTGAATTTTCGTCGGTGTCGTTCGGAGTGAAATTTACTGGGGTAAAAATTGAAGAATATAAAGCGTTTTAAATTAGTGGAAACATTTTTGTTACATGGACTGATATATCGCAGTAAAAAATGTTTGTTTTATATGAAACGCCGGCGGGTTACGCAATTTTTAAGTTATTAGATGAAAAGAAACTTTCCGAAGTGGATAACCTATATCTGGAGTTTCAAACGCCTGAAAAAGCCAATAAATTGCTGAAATTGAAACATTTTGAAAAATTCAATGATACCACAGAAGCATTGGCAGCGGCCACGGCTGCAGTGGAGGGCAAAATGTCTAAACCACTTAAAAAGACATTGAAAAAATTATTCAGCGACGAAGTACAATCATCTTTATTGGTCGCAGATGCTAAATTGGGTAATGCCATCAAAGATAAATTAGCTGTGCCATGTGTCTATAATACTGGTGTGCAAGAATTAATGCGATGCATACGTCAACAGGCTGATAGTTTGCTGAGCGGCCTACCAAAACGCGAGATGACAGCTATGGCACTAGGCTTAGCGCACTCCTTGTCTCGCTATAAATTGAAGTTTTCACCTGATAAAATCGACACAATGATTGTGCAAGCTCAATGTCTACTCGATGATTTGGATAAGGAGCTAAATAATTATATGATGCGTGCACGTGAATGGTATGGTTGGCATTTTCCAGAACTTGGAAAGCTTATTACTGACAATATTGCATTTGTGAAAACTATTAAGTTAGTAGGCACTCGCGAAAATATGGCTCATACTGACCTTTCTGACATTCTACCAGAGGAAGTAGAAGAGAAGGTAAAGGAAGCTGCTGAAATTTCTATGGGAACTGAAATCTCTGAAGAAGATATTATGAATATACAATGCCTGTGCGATGAAATTCTTTCGATTAATGAATATAGAACGCATCTATACGATTACTTGAAGACGCGCATGATGGCTATGGCACCTAATTTAACAGTGCTTGTTGGTGAAACTGTAGGAGCACGTTTAATCGCACACGCTGGATCGCTCATTAATCTGGCGAAACATCCATCTTCCACTGTACAAATTTTGGGTGCGGAAAAAGCGTTATTCCGTGCGCTGAAAACTAAAAAAGATACACCAAAATACGGTTTAATTTTCCATGCTCAACTGGTGGGACAGGCCAGTTTAAAAAACAAAGGTAAAATGTCTAGATCACTTGCTGCGAAGGCATCACTGGCCACACGCGTTGACGCTTTTGGGGAAGAGGCAAGTTGTGAACTTGGAGCGACACATAAAGTAAAACTGGAAGCTCGCCTCCGATTACTGGAAGAAGGCAACATTCGAAAATTGTCGGGAACTGGAAAAGCTAAAGCTAAATTCGAAAAATACCAAGCCAAGAGGTATTATTTATACGGCATTACATTTTGTAAAATAATTTTGGCACTTTAATGATGATATCAAAAAGGTTTCGCATGTATCTGATCACATGAAATGACGATAAACCTTGGCTGTCTGATGGTGCAACTGAATTATTTTGCAAATATGTTTTTTTTTGTTAAATGGACATCTTTTTTAATGTATGTATGGTTTTATTTTTATTTTTAGCGAGGTGTTTACTTATCAACCTGAAGCTGATAGCACATTGTCAGTCAAAAAGCGTAAGCATTCGGAATCATCCCCTGCTGAAGTCAAAGATGAATCAATAGCAGAAGCTGAACAGGTGGCTAAGGATGAAGAAGCGTCTGGGGTAGAAAAGAAAAAGAAAAAGAAGAAGAAGAATAAAAGTCAAGATCAAGAGCAAACAGAGGCTCCACCTGCAAAAAAGAAAGCTAAAACTAAGGAGCCGGACTCTGATTAGCTTTAATGGTCGTAGTGTTAATTTTAGGTTAAAAATTTAGATGTACAAAGTGTTTGTTTATAAGCATACATTAAGGCTCGTTCACAACAAATGTTTCTTTCGAAAACATTTGTATCTTAACGCTCCCTTCATACCCGTACACCTGGTATATAAGTACCTATAATAATGATATTGATGAGTAATTATAGATGTACAATAAAATGTATTTTACTTGTTTTTTTTTTTTTAAACAAAGCAGCGGTAGTTTGGTGAATTCTTTTATAGAGTAAATACTTTGTAGAATCCCGACTATTATTCTCTGATTTTAAGTTATGCGTGCATATTAATAATATTTAGAGAATTTATATTTCCCAAAAGATATTCTACCATTTTTTGAGAGCAGTAAATGAAGCTATTAGAAGTTGACCTTTAAGTTAAGGAGTAACTGAATAGTAAATTTTACTAATTGGAGCAGTAATAATAGGTTGTCAAAAAAGTCGTGCGGTATTTTCGCTAGTTGGGATTGAAAGCGCGTAGTTCTAGTTTTATTCGTCGCATCGTCATGCTATACCTTTTTGGAAATCTCATTTCACGCGCTAACATGTGTTTGATTGTCGTTTCTTTTAAGTCGTTCGTGAGTTATAGCGTCGCAAACATGGAGCAAAATAAAGAGAAAATACGGCATATTTTACAGTGCTACTACCATAAAGGCAAAAATGCATCTCAAGCCGCCAATAAAATTTGTGCAGTTTATGGACCCGATACAGTTTCCATTTCCACCGCACAACGATGGTTTCAACGTTTTCGTTCTGGTGTAGAGGTGGTCGAAGATGCGCCACGCTCCGGAAGGCCTGTCGTCGAAAATTGCGATAAAATCGCTGAATTGGTCGAAAGAGACCGGCATAGTAGCAGCCGTAGCATCAGTCAAGAACTGGGCATGAGTCATCAAAAATTCATTTCAATAACAAAAAAAAATTCAATAAAAAAAAAGAAATTCATTAAAAAAAAAAAAATTCAATAAAAAAAAAATTCAATAAAAAAAAAAAAAAATTAATAAAAAAAAATTCAATAAAAATACCGCAAGACTTTTTTGACACAGATTAAAATAACTAAACTCAGTGTGATTGCGGCTTTCACCGGGGCTGAAAAGTGTGGAATTGTAGATTTGGTAGGCCTGTTATGCAGAATCTTTTGATGAAAAAAACCCATCACAAACCTGCTTAAATGCTCTATTTCTGTTTCCGATGTTTCACCAGGATCTTTAAGAGAATGGGATCCAAGGAGTTTTAACTTTGTTTTGACATATGCGGGGCATTCGAGAAGTAATCTTACCGCGGTCGTACGGTGTCCAGTTAGAACTTCGACAACCATTAAAAAGTAGACTTACCCCGAGTTAGAAGTACCTTGCAATGCCAGTAGTTGACCAATGCAAAGGTGAGCTGGTCTGATACCCAACAGTAGTGAATCGCAAGAATCTGACGAAGATCTACCCATTTCCATTCTGCAATTAGTGGGGTTGAAGAACCTGTCTTAACAAGTTTATCAGCCTCGAGCCTAAAGATAAACTGATTGAACTAATGTTGTAGTAGTAGCGGCAAAAATATCCCTGAAATAGTAGCCTGCTAAAAATCCATGTTCGCTCAGGTTGCGTAGAATATTTGAAATATTCATTTAAAGCTTTGGACTATCGATTTATTTTTTTTTTTTTATATTTCACATTATGTATGTATATCCCTCAAAGAAAGATAAATCGATGCCATCTATTTTTATTTCCGAAAGGATTAAATCATAATACTCTAAGCGAAAGATAATTATATTCGTTATATATGGTAATTATATGTAATTACTAATGTAACTTAATAAACGGTGATATTGACATAAGTAGTTCAGCAAAACAAGAGACAGCGGCTGCGCTTTGGAGGTTTTCGATTCAGTAACCGCCGATGGAAGCAGACGAAGAAGAAGACATCCACTCCGTTGGAGAGATCAGGTGGAGAAGGAATTGGTGTCTATGCCAGTAAAGCAGAAGAAGAAGAATGTGACTTAGTCTACGTACCTTGGCCACTTCTCTATCCCTAACTGTATGGGTTAAGATAGAAATAATAAATTCATGACTGTCATATTGGCCGATAGAGTTAGATTAAAAATTCATTTTACAACTTTTTTCATTTATTTGCCTTACTATTTACGACGTTACAAAATACATACTACATGCAGTCTCGTTGCCGAGAAAGCTAAAATTTTAGACAATTTGTAACACGCCTTTTTGCGGTAATTACATGCATATGTATCAAGTTTCATAAAACAGTTAAAAAAAACGCGAAGTTAAAGGATCGCCTCAGTGTGAAATATTCGAAAATCGATTTTTTTGCTGCATCATCAATAGTATACACTGTAATAAACATTCTCTAAAATTTTGAAATTGAAATTCAAATTATTACGGTCGCTACAGCGTTTCTTGTAGAAAGGGAACAGTGTGAGGAACGAAAGAAAGAACTCTTCATAGCGCGATAGCAACTTTCCTACCTTTTTTTACGTGTAATTTCAACAATTTATTTAGCTATTATACACCCAATAAAAAACATAAGAAAAATCATCTTATATTCGCCATGAATGTATTTATTTATAAAAAACGGGACTGATTAGTTAATTTGAACATTAAAACAAATCGCTAAAATCAATAATTTTTCGGAGGGTTACACTGAGATGATCCCTTATGTAGTTCCACCATTGGAGTTTTTGTTTTTTTTTTATAGACTATTGCTTTACTGCTATTTTCGATAAATCATAATTTAATTAAAAGCAAAATTATTTTTATTTCTTATTAACTTATTTTGGGATATATTATATAATTTCAGAAGCAATTCACGGAGTCGATCTCGCAGTGCTTCTCGCAATCACAGATCACGTTCGCGAAGTGCTGCTTCGGCAAGCCGATCGCGCAGTCGGAGCCGTTCAGTTTCGGCGAATAAAAGTTCACGCAAATCACGAGATGTCGCCTACAATAGTAAGTCACGTGAGAATGGTCGCAGCACGACAGAGAATGGTAGCACATACCATCGGTATAGTGAGGATGAACGTAATGGTGGCACCGGCGGTGCCTCACCATCGCCAAAACGGCGTTACGATGACTCCGTATCACCGTCACCAAGGCGTAACATACCGACAAAACGTAATCGACGAGGCGATTCGACACCATCACGATCTAGCTCGCGCAGAGATTAGCAGACATCAGTTGTGGCAGTAACAGTAAAAACAATTAATAGGCATTGAGCAGCATACACACAAGCTCGGTCGCAGTGCATGAATATAAAGTTTTACTCCTCTCCTTCATTTCAATCAAATCGCTATTAAAATCCAAATAGTTACAAAACGAATTCCTAAAATTCGATTATTATGCAGTGTGTCGTTTTAAGTAGACGAAGAGTGTTTAAACTTTTTATGAATAACTTGTAAACTGAAAAGACTTCTGAGATTACATTAAATGGATAAATTCATTCATTTATTGTTATGGAGACATAAATTAATGTATTTACCACAAATGACCAACAATAACAAAGTCTGAAAACATCTAAAAACAGCGAAAAAACAAAAGAGTTCACACAACATACATACATACATACTACATACGTTTGTATTTTTTTATTTTAATATTTTATAAGCTACTCAATTTAAGCAGTAGATTTATTGAATAGGTTAAACTAAATTTAAGCTCATTTCGATTGAATGCACATTAGAGCCGAAACGAACGCTACCACTGTTTACTACAAACATACAAACATGTTATGCGCCAAATATTTCATAATTGCATTTTGTACAAAAATTGATTTGTCATAATTTCGCCTAAAATCTTCAATAAAAGCTGCACAAATTGGTTGCTAAAAAGTGCAAGAGTACAATTTACAAACCACGAGTTTTTTGTTTAAATCCTTTATACGATATTGGTAAATTATTGAGAAAGTATCTAAATTTCGGTTCAATAAAGTATGAGCATTATTTAGCCAACACTAAATTGCATAACTGGCTAATCTACACTGTTGCGTCGACAGCTAATTTCCGCTAAAACAAAAAAGTCAGTAAAAGGAAAGCTAAAAAATAAATAACAATTAAGTCAAGGTAAATAAAATACGTAGTCAATTTAAATTCATAAAAAGAGCTTACAATTTAATTTTCGCACTATAAGTTTTTATTATATTTTCTTTAATTTTATTAGCGTTACATTTCACGACACAATCACTTAATACAGCGTAAATATTTCAAATATATATATTTTGTTCAATTATGCCAATAACTTGCTTAAACAAATAGCTTTCATCTGCGGCGAATTGTTTATACAAATATAGAGTTATTTCCAATATCATCAACAATGCTAATAAATGTAGTATATGTTAGCAAACATTTGGAATAAGAAAAATGTATTTTATTTTTAACTACTCAGAACAACAAATAAAATTTTTTGGTGTTCTAATAAATTTAAATTAGTGATTTACATATAGAAGATTTTTTTCAATTTTCAGAAATTCTTGCCATTCATACATTTAGTATACCAACTGATAACTTTTGATACTGAGGTTTTTTCTATGGCCAGACAAACTTTTTGCGTGGTAAGCAACTAGCTACCGAACACACACTAATTAACATAAAGAGATCAAACTTCGCACGAACATAAAAAGGTTTTCCCAATCTGAAAACATTTGTTTATCGTTTCGATTTGACCAGTTCGAGCCAAATTTGATAAGATGGTTTTTGCACGTATTTTGACATTCCAGAATCGACAGCTCTTAGAAATGCCATTTATTATTTTTATACTCTTGCCATATATTGCTACAGAGTATAATAGTTTTGTTCACCTAACGTTTGTACATCACATCACATAAAGCTAATCGGGATAGATATAGGGTTATACATATATAAATAAACGGACGGACGATCCGTGCAAGCTGTAACTTGATTGTAAATATTGAGATATCTTGTTGAAACTTGGTATGCGCCTTCCCTGGCAAAAACAAGAACGAGTTCAAAGATGGGCGTAATAGGACCACGGCTAGGCCCACAAAATGCCATTAACCGAAAACCTATAAAGTGACATAACTAAGCACTAATTTGAGATATAAAACTGTAATTTGGCACAGTGGACCGCAGTAGCAAATGACATCTGCGGGCAAAAAAATTTGAAAAAGGGCTTGGCGCCGCCTTCTTAAAACTTTTTCGGCCGATGAATGAATTATAGTAGTGGTTGACGTTTTAGATCTTAGGGTATGTATTTCCCTGACTTTGATTCCTGCAAGTTGCAAGAGTATAAAATGTTTTTTTTACTTGTTATGATTTTTTCATATTATTATAAAAACTATTTATTTATTATAAAACTTTTTATAATTTCATCATCCACATGTGCTTCTTAATTATTTTTACCCAGTTACTAACTTAAGCAAAAAATGTTAAAAACATCTATGGCGGCCTGGCAGACAAAAGTCCTGGATATCGTTTTGTCAGACGTACATATGATAGCCCAGATTGTAGGCATCTCATAAGACCCTGCATGAAATACTTATTTGTCGCATTTGCTCACTTCATAATACAAGCTCAATCGTGAGAGCACCTCACAACAGCGACGAAGCTTGGATCCAAGGATACATGATACAGTTCACTCCGCAATCTTGATTCGAAGATGACCTATTAGGCGAAAAAGTAATGACCATCGTTTTCTGGAATTCCTAATATTGATTTATTAGGTAAATTCGACGCAGAATCGCAAAAAACACCCTATTTGACGATAAAAAGTGTATTTGCATCTTGATAACGCACCGTTTCGAAATTGGTAGGCTCCGAGCCGTTGCACCGCCATTCCACTTCTTTCCAAACTTTCCAGCATCGCCGCGTTACTATTGCAACGATTATGCAGACCCTTTTTTTCTGTCAAAGAGTTAGTTGATTGTAATCAAATCATCGAAAGGAAGTGCACGACACGTATTGTTTCAACGGGTTTGTACCATACGATGAGAGGCGTTAGATTAATCAATTTATGCAAAGTCATGTCAATAGTCATGCAAAGAGGTGGTTAGCGTAAATAATTCGTTTGTCGGGGTCGGTACTGGATAAGTTCCTGTTACACTATCCAAAACGAAGTTGCACAATGGTTACCGTAGATTCGCCAGGCACCTCTCCAAGAATGCCATTCATTGGAAGGGATCCAGAGAAGGTGTTAATAGCCCCAATGTGAAGGGCTTTCAGTGCATGTCTGTAGTTTGTTGGGTAAATTGTGCAATATCTTCATTTTTCCTCCCTCGTGTATATGGTATAGTATGATTCCCTTATTTGCAGTTATTTATTCTAGCAGTGAGATCCCTGTTCGAAGTCACTTACTACAGGCCGCTGACCTTGATAAGATACATCACAGCTTTTGAAGTTTGATGTATTGGAAAAATTTAGTTAAATTCCAAAAATCCTTTCTCTTCTGAAGACCAGTGATTCAGAGTTGAATATGGGTTGAACGCGTCATCTATTCAAAAACGTACATCACTTTGCCTAGAACATCACCGTAGTAATGATAGTCGAACGTAAAGAGATTCGATTTGATAGATACAGAAAGATTATAAGAGAAACCTTCGAATAACATTAGAGGCATTAATATGGAAAACCTACGATAATGGATTTTTATCAGTGAGTTAGTTAACAATATTGTGTGTAGTCCATATTTAAGGAGTTTTTACAAACCAAAAAGCTTTGCGGGCGATGAGTGTCACATTGCTCTTTTGCCAAGACAAAGCTCCGACTCATAAAGTTTGGGATACATCCGATAAATGGAAGGTATTGCGCTATGAACTAGACCTTCACACACCATTGTGTTAACCAGATTTTGCACTTCAATCTAAAAAAGTGATTCTCTGAAAAATATTTCCCTTAAATGAAAAGATCAAGTTGCAAATAAAAAATTATTCTTAAGGTCTTGAAGCTTCGACTGGTATTCAAATGTTGGACATTAAATGAGTTATTTTACATGCAGATTATGCCGTGGAATAAGCGATTTTTTCATTAAAAAATCTATACACCCAGAATCGGGTATATTAAGTTTACCATGAAGTTAGTAACACTCAATGACGGAATGCCAGCCCGGACGACCGTCTGTATATACGTGAACTAGTCAATAAAAGATTATTGATCGGAATTGCCGATACTGGACCCTTGTAGCTGCCATACAAACAGAACGATCGCGAAATTTGGCATAAATTACTGTGCAAAGCAACGTTTCAATACCGCAATACATTTTCACTACACTACATCATATAGCTATCATACAATCTGAACGATCAAAACGAGTTCTTTGTAAGGAAAACTTTTTTATTTGACACGAAATTTGGCATTGGTTATTGTTGAAGTCAGCGGTACAATCGCCGAACAAATTGTTCATATCGGAAATAAAGTTCTTGTATGAATTTTTTGATTTATGAAGGGTATTTTAAATTCGGTTGTATCGAAGTCAAAACGTTAAAAACTCATTATTTCTTTGCTAGGGCAAAGTGTTTCCAGCCCATGCAGTATGTAAGTGGATGCTAATGACCATCTCCAATTGACTTCAAAAACCAGAGGCATTTGTTTTTTCTTGATAGCTTCAATATAGTATTTTATATAATTGATAATACACAAAAGAGTTTAGCTACATTTTTCTTTCTTTCTTCAACACTTTGTAATTGCACTTGAGTGGCATCAAAATAAACAAAAACATGAACATATTTCAGAATAATTAAATTTTATTGTATTTTTTAAACGATAGTACGTATGCAAATATTTAAAACCAGAAAGTAAGGAAGCGCTTGAAGGGTTTTTAACACTTTAGCATATATATTTATATATTTTGTTGTTTTAAATTACTTAAATTCGTGAGAATTTCCATAAAAATTTCAATAAATTGTATTTAATAGATTTACTTTCAGTATATTTCGCATTTTAACATAATTAAATGGACAACAAGTAAAGAAGTTCACAACTCCTGTACAAAAATAATATAAACTAAATTTAAATAAAGGCGCTCTTTGTTCTTAAATACACATATATGTAT
Organism: Bactrocera neohumeralis; assembly: GCF_024586455.1. Taxonomy (NCBI): domain Eukaryota; kingdom Metazoa; phylum Arthropoda; class Insecta; order Diptera; family Tephritidae; genus Bactrocera; species Bactrocera neohumeralis. The sequence goes on along the minus strand of NC_065920.1, from coordinate 45,007,820 downwards.
GTATATGTATATATATATATATATATATAGTATATAAACGCCAGTAACAAATCTCTTAAGTTTATATATATATAAAACAGCATATGTGGCAATAAACAAAACTATTAGTTATGTACTGTATGTATGAAAAATATCGACATTGTTTATTGGCCTTTAACAATATAATTTCTGCAATATCGAAAAATAATACACAGGTATTTTAAACAAAATGCATTCAATAATAATGTCAGCAAAACTATTTTGTCTTTGCAAAAGTGGGTTGCACTTTCAATTCATTCTACTTGCATACATACAATACTACCACATGGTGTTATTTTGTTTTTTTTTAGTTTTAATTTTCTCAGTATATCTTTTGCTTTTGTTTCACATCGTTCTTAAGTACATTAGGTATTATTGGGCGTACATCACAATTGTACGCACTGAGGTATAATTTTCGAACATTATTACATACATAAGCAATTGCCCACCCATAAGTTAATTTAATGATTTAAAATTTGTTTTTTATTTTTTTTAATTACTTTTATAGACTTATCGTCAATTGTTCGTCTATGACGATCGAGTTCTTGCTGTGTTCTATGACAAAATTATTTGCAGATAGCACTGTGCAAGTTGTTGTTAGTTATGCGTATATATTGGCGTAAGTGTAAAAATAATAAAATACAAAAATAATAATATTAAAAAACGTAGGCGAATCCAATTCTCCGCAATAAATGGTAGTAATTATAATAAAATATCTATTATAATATTGACTTTTCATTTCTTGCTCAATAATTTCATTTCAAAAAATATTTAAATAGCACGCACTCACAAAATTAATTTCATATATGTACATACATATTAAACTTATTTAGACACAGCATTAAATAATGGACTAGTCTTAAAGCTATATAATGACAAACCATTGCAAAATTAAACACAATCGTTTAAATGGTGGAAATAAAACAAACAAAAAAAAAACGAAATATTAAAAAAATATGTTTAGTTTACATAAAAATTTTTGCCATTAATACTTAAACTTTCGCATGCAAGTCAACTTCGCGTTTATAAAACGACAAGCTGCAGTTAAAATGCACAACGTTACCATTAACATCTGGAAATGCATTTGTCATAGTTAATCTTTTGTAATCTTTCTTTTCTACTTCTTTTCGCTTATTGTTTTATAAAATACATTAATTTGACGTTTTTAAAAAATATTCACATGTACAAGCCCCATTTATTTTTAGTTGAAAAAATATGTATGTACGCAATATTTTGTTTGTGTATCTCTCGTAGTTATTACTCATTATTATCATTAATTAATTGTTTCATCTTTTTTCATTAGATGATAATTTTTTTGTTTATTTTTTTGTTTTAGATTTTACGCTTAAGTTAATTGCAAAGGAAAACTACAGCGTGACAACGATGTGTTCAGCAAAAACCTAAACAAATCTGAACACCTTGTAAAGTTCAAAAGTTACATTGCAGAGAGTAAAAGTAATTAAGTATAACAAGTAAATAACTATATACGTGTGTGTGTAGTAGTAGTAATCTTGCGTTAGAGCGTTATAATGCGCATGCGCAGGTAATGTTTATAATTAAGTACATATTTAGTATGTACACATATTTGCTTTATCTTTCATGTTGTGTTTTTTGATGTGATTGCAAACGGCATATACATACAGATGTATGTGTATGTTGAGCATAAGCGTTGGCGCAGGTGAACGAAATGTTTATTTGTGGTAATGCAAGGTTTGACTGCCTTTCGATATTTATAAACGTAAAATGCATATTACTTGCTATTTCTCTACTCTTATGCATATGTAAACTTTTGAGTTATAAGCGTTGGCTGTTATGCTTGTTGTTATTTGTTATTAGCGCTATCACTAGTCTTAGGCAAAAGTGGTGTAGTAGCGACATTCTCGCGATCGCCATTATGTTCTGATTGATCGTTAACTGGATCCGATGTCACTTGGCTGCTTAATGAGCCCACATCTAAAACTTCACCACTACTACTGCTGTGCATATTGTGCGGCGGCGGTGCATTACTATGACTTTGTAATGATATGTCCTGTAAGTAAAATATATTTTCATTAATTCATGTTTATTTAATTGCCAGTGAAATATTTCAAATACTCACATTTAATGACGGTGAAGCTGTATTGCTGCCAGTTACAGCTATTTTATGATTGACATGCGCCCTAATTTCATCCTCGTTCACAGAGTGTAATAACTGTAAAAGAGTGGTTTGTTTATATTAAGTGGTCAATTTAAAGAAATTTTGTATAATTCGAAATCACAATGAGTTAATTAAAAAGAAGGAAAACATTTAACATCGGTTTCACTGAAGCTATGATAAATAATTGTTCTAGTGCTTCAAATAAAAAAATTTGTTCGGAGATCGTAGAGTTGCCTTGGACAATGATCTGTTTCAAATTTCGTTAAATAATAAATAAAAAGTTTTGCATAGGTCAGTTTGTTTGGCCAATATCGGTGGTTCAGACAAATGAGCAGGTTCTTGGGTAGAAAAGAAAGTGTGCAAATCAAACATATATCTCAAACTAAGGGACTAGTTCACGTGATGGCAGATAGACAGTTTAGGATATAAAAAAAGAAATTCAGTACTTTTAGGCACGCCCTGTCATGATTTTCTCTAGACCGAGAGGTGTAGTTCACTACAACAGCTGTTTTTTTTATGGTAGCGGTAAAACTAGCCCTGTTTAGTGATTAGAAAACATAGGTTCGTCTTATATTATTCAACAGTATGTCTATGAATGGGATAATTAGAAAATCATAATGAATTAGCTTGACGGACAACGTTCGCTTTTTGGTATCAAATTTGTTAAAATAGCGAATTAGCTTACCCAAGTATGCAATAGTTACTTTGGTTATATGAAGTATAATAAACCAGCTGCTCTTGTATTTACGTAACATTTTTTATTTTATTTACTTTCAAAACCTAATCGTTACGGTAACTCGTGTCTAAGTAATTGAAAGTGCTCTGATTTATATCAGGACAGCGATCTACAAAAATATTTGGAAAACGGCGCACTGATTTAGTGTATACAAATATTTTTGGAGAATAAAAACGGAGCAAATAAAAACCATTTTGTAATAGCAAATAATAAATTTTAGTGGATTCTAAACATTCGGCTGAAAATTGTGAATTGTATTTGATATTTAATTTGTGTATTTCAAACCTTAATAATGTACTATATTTAAAATATACGCATCTACGCATATGCAAATACGAAATATAAACTTACCCTTTCGACTTCATCATCAGTAATTTCACTATTCAGCTCAATACCACTCTTGCGGGTCTTTTCTAAAAGTGTAGCTTTCTTGGCAGTTAAGTAAAGGCTACGTTTTATTGCGATGTATACGACATCATTGACGGCACGCACCGAATAGTCAGGTATAAATGTTTGGCGAATCTTCGAATCCATATTCAATGACTGAATGGAACCACGCATTTGTTGACTGGGTGAATCTTTGAAAAAATGGAAAACATTGACATGAATATCTAATGCAATTGATAACTAATCACTTTAAAGCTACTAACCAACAACGACATTAGGTTGAAGGGCTGCAGTACCGAAGTATGTAAATGCGCCACTTTCGAAAAGTAAATTCTCTTTGCCGACAGTTACTTCAACACGACCTTCTAAAATAAGTACGAAGAAGTCCACGGCTTTACCTTGTTGGTAAATGAACAAACGAGGATCATCCTTATTTTTACCCTTGCACTTAATGGCATGAATAATGTCTTGATTAAGTAGGCGGCGTAAGATGTTTTCAGAAACAAGTTCCTTTTTAAAGGCATCGACAGCTGCAGAATTAAAAAAGGAATAACACATAACATAATGACAATTGAAGGTTTTGATGCTTATTTTAAGATTATCTTAGCATACATACATGTACTTAAGTACTGGAAAGTGGCCAGGGTGAGTTGAGGTGAAATTCGTATCTTCTGATTTTCGCGACGTTCGGCGAATGCGGAGAAGTCTTGCTTTTTACTACGATTGCGACGCACCTTTGTACGATTATCGATATACACGTCAGTTTCATCAACAATTTCAGCTTGAATCAATTCTTCAATAACATCTTCAAGCGTCACAAGACCAATCGTTTCATAGAATGGATCACCATCACCCTCGTTGTTAACACGATGTACAAATGCAATGTGACCGATAGTACCATCTTTGAATTGATTAAACATAAGATCGAGCGTCATATCCTCAAAAACAAAGTGAACTGGATTCTGATAGAATTCGCACAACGTACGTAACGGTGTATTATCATCGGTATCGACAAATGCCAAATCTTTGATATACAATAAAGTAACGATGTTTTTCTTATCGCCATCGTATACGGGAATACGTGAGTATCCTGACTTCATTATTTCCGATACGGTTGAAAAGTCTAGCAGAGCGTCAAGCGATAGCATGAAAGCATCATCGATGTGAGTCATCACATCAGCAACAGTCTTTTTACGCAACTCCAAAGCACCCGAAATAATGTTGACTTCATTTTTATCCAAATCATTTGTACCTGTTGTGACCTATTGAACGAAAGGTAAATATAATTTTATTGCATTCTTTATCTCAGTACCGTATTCCCAGTTACCAACCTTCACTAATTCCTTTAGGCGTTCACGATTGTAAACATTGCCGATTTCTTCACCCAATGCCCAATCCAACATTTTCGAAATCGGATATGACATGGGGAATGTGAGCACCATAACAACTTTTGTAATGCCAATCGTCTTAGCACCAATGGCCAAACCGTGTCGCGAACAAACAGCCTATAATGACATAAGTAATGGTAATTTAATTAGATCTATGAAGCGACATTTAAATTAAGTAAATTAAATGGATTTACCTGAGGCGTAATTTCACCAAATATAACGATGGCAAGCGTGGAAACAATAACAGCAAAAAGACCCGAGGTTAAACCGTCCAGAAGAATTGTAAAAGTGGAGTTCACCAACACATTGCCCAAGAGAATACTACATAGTAGGAAATTACCCTGTTCTCGGACGGGCTGAATAATTCTAGCGTATTGACGTTCGCGAACTGAGCCAGTATTACACAAAATCTATTGAAAATACAAATTAGAATTATATATTAAATAGGTCAGATTGAAATACATGTAGTTTTTTATAAAGTAATTTCAATTAAACACATAATTAGCATAGTTTGTTATTGCACATATGCATTCATACCTTTAATTCTGTACGATCGAGAGACATCAGACCCAAATTGAGACCTGAAAACAACGATGAGAAACCTAAACAGACTAAAATTATGACAATTGACAGCCAGATGGGGAGTAAATTTTCATAGGTTTTCATTTGCAGATAAACATCTCCACCTTGATGTACCATCGGTTTTGTATCCGTGGCGCTACCCTATAAAATTGTGGAAACAAATGAAATATATAATTTTATATACACCTAGTTAATTAAATACATAGTATAGTTTTGGAAAATATAATAAAGACCAAACGTTTAAAATTTGTAAATCCAATCTAAAATCATAATCAAACGATAGGCAATGTAATATATTTCGAATAAGTATTATCGTTCACAGAGTTCATTAATTAATATTTGTGTAGTTATTTATGTAAAGTTTATCTGCCTTTAAAATGTAAAATCGAATACATTTCGTATTTCAGTTTAAAAATAAAAATAAGTACAAGCGTTATTTACTTTATATTTATTTTATTTTATTTAATTATTACGCTTGTTTTTTCTCAAATCTATTATTTTGTTGATACTTCTTTTATTTTGAGCACATCCTCAAAGCTACGTGGCATGGAGCCGACAAGGTTAGTGCAAGTCGTTACTGGTATTGAATGGACACCGCTTACGCGGTTATAGCCGAGTTTCAACAGCGCGAAAGTCGTTTCTTCTTTTCGCAATCTGGCGCCAATTCAAGATACCAAGTGCAGCCAGGTCCTTCTCTCCAACAAAGTGGAGGTTCCTCTGCTACCTCGGCGGATACTGAGTCGAATACTTTCAGAGCTGAAGTGTTTTCACCCATATGTCATGACCAACCAACATAGCTACTGTCTCCTAATTCACTGAGATATATGTATCAATGTTGTCGTATAACTCCTACGTGTGCGCCAAGTGCGAGTGCGAAGACTGTTTGTTCAATGACAGAAGATATTTCATCTTCCCTCGTTCAATACCAGACAAATTTGCTTCGCTTCTTTATCCAGTCTGGAGAAAGAAGAACTAACGGCGCGGTTGTTGAGGTCAGTAATATCAGTATCATCGGCGTACGATAGAAACTGTACACTGTTATAAAATGTTGTGCCTTGTCATTCAGCTGTGCAGCTCGAATTATTCTCTCCAGCAGTGGATTGAAGAAGTCGCCTTGTCTGAAAACTCGTTTGATATCGAATGGCTCGGAGAGATCCTTCCCAATCCTAACGGAGCTTTTGGTATTGATCAAGACCGGAAGTCGCGAGCTGCTTGAACCATATGTATGTCGTTTCTGTCGTTGTCTTGCATGAGCTCACGTTTTAGTGGATAAATTTGCCATTTCGAAGTCGTCGTAAAGAATTTTTACCATAGAAGCTAAGTAAATGTACTTTCGTTTCATTTCATCAAAACACGTTATTCCAAGTTCCATGAAGAATTTGCGTTTGAGCAAATTCAAATCTCTTGCTCAAAAAGAAAACTTTTCTTGCACTTTTTCCATTTAAGCCTACTTCACGAAGTCGGTTTATAAACGTGCGACTGGTCACTGGAGCATTTAGTAAGTTCTTAAAATTATTAGACGACAAAAATGGATACTTTTTGATACAAAATAAGATGAATGTAACCAAATCAAGAATAAACTTTTCACTTAAATAATTTTTTTATTCTATGCGATCTTGTCTATTTTTCAGTGAAAACTAGTAAATAACTAAATTTTTCTCCATTTTTCCAATTTATATAAGGTTTTACACCCAAACTGAAGATTTTTTGTTGTAATGCAAAGATTTACAGTGTATTGGTGTATTACGGTACTTAATTAAATTACAGTTGACTTCAATGTGGTTAATGCGGAACGAATATAAAGAAAGCTATGAGGAAGACAGTAAATGTGTTCCATATGTCCCTATTACATTTTCCAAAACTGCATATGTACTTTTTTTAATAAAAGTAAAACAATAATTTATAATAAACTTTGTTTAACTCACCACATCCATTTGTGGATCATTTTTGGCACACAAATAAAATGTTTCACTGCCATTGGTCATTGCTACATCCAGTTTGGGCAGGGACATGCGATAGACAGCAGATTCGTTGGTCGACGAACCCTCTATGGGTTTATACAGCAAGGTTGCTGGTATTTGACATTTTCCACCAAATGTATTTGATGTAGCAGTAAATGTTATAACGGTATCTGGTGTAATGCCTTTACCGAAAATTCGCATTGTAAATTCGGTATCTTTAAGCACACTCGGCACGCCGCCATCGTGGTATTCAATCTCATTGTTGCTCGACTCTACGCGAAAACCGAAGATTTTCAAATCGTCACTCGACACATCACGTTCAACACGATGACTGTAAATAAAAGAAAAAATCGTAAATAAGTACATGTAACTAAGTATTTTACAAAAAAGAAATTTAATAAATCTGTGGAGTGTTTTAACTTCTGTTTTTATTATCATGTGGCAACACTAAACTATTTTTTTCTATTCGGCTCTTAAAATATCGGGAAATATTTAATCAATTGGTCTGTCACTTTTGGGTACTTTTTAAAAAAAACTATAATTAAGAGACTCTCCAGTAGTAGTCGAAAACTAAAACAAAATGATTTCTATGGCTGAATATGGTGGACGTTTTGTCTAGTTTTTAAATTAAGTATAAGGGCTACGGGATTTACCCATTTTTTGACACAACAGCACATTATTGTATCCTACAGATTGTCCGATATTTTAAATATATAGTCAGACGTAGGCACTGAGGCCCACATATTTGTTATCTGGGGCTTGAGAATTTATGATCCGACTTTCAACAATTTTTGGTGTAGAGATAGGATACTTTGAAGGCACTATTTGTGGAAAGATTCGTTCCGCTGAAAGAATCTGATGAAATTCAAATATATGTTATATGGGAAGGAGGCATTTCACACCATAACATGAATTGGTCAAGTAGTTCCTGATGTGTTAAACACCTATTTTTTACAAGTTTAAACCACAGATGCCACTTAGTACTGTGATTCTCTCCCTTGGGTGCCAATAAACACTTGTACCAAATTTCATAAAAGATATTTCAAATTCACTCAAGTTATCGCTTAGCAGGAAAACAGTCAAAAAAGATTAAAAAGATGTGATGTTGTCCATACGGAGATGCAGAAGTGTTTTAATTCCAAAAAAAAGGATTTGTATAAAAATAGCGACAATAGTTGTGTAGATCGACTATACATATATTGCTGAATTCAAAGAAGAGAACTTGTGAGAATGCTTTTGCTTATGAACAGATATCTCAAAACAGATGGAAAATGAGGAAACCTGGAGAATGTAATCCAAATATTATTAGGCAGAATAGAGGATCAGCTAAATAAAGAAAGTAATGTTTTCACAGGCACAGTAATGGGACATTGGTAGTTGGCAGAATATGTTTTTAAAAGGACCTACAATCTAACATTCATTCTCAGAGAGCAAAGAACTTTTTTTTCCTCTTACTGGAGTTAATAGTAACAAGAAAACGTTAACTTCGGCTGCATCGAAGCTAATATAGCCTTCACAGGTGCATTTCGTTTAGTAATTATGTGTTCAGTTTGTATGGAAGCTATATGCTATAGTAATCCGATCTGAACAATTTTTTCGGAGTTTATATTATTACCTTAAGCAGTAACCCATGCCAAATTTCGTGAAGATACCACGTCAAATGCGAAAGTTTTCCATACAAGAGTTTGGTTCCGATCGTTTGGTTTGAATGACAGTTATATGCTATAGTGAGCCGATCTGAACAAATTTCTTCCTATATTACATTATTTCTATGAACAATAACTCATACCAAATTTCGTGAAGATATATCGCCAAATGAGGAAGTTTCCTATGCAAGCATTTGAATCCGATCATTCAGTCTGTATGGCAGCTATATGCTATAGTTAACCGATCTGAACAATTTCTTCGGATATTACATTGTTTTCTTAGAAAATAATCTATACCGAATTTTGTGAATATATTTGTCAAATGCAAAAGTTTTCCTTACCAGCACTAGATTCCGATCGTTCAGTTTGTATAGCAGCTATATGCTATAGTTAACCGATCTGAACAATTTTTTCGTATATTACATTATTATCTTAGAAAATAACCTGTGTCAACTTTTGTGAGGATACATTGTCAAATGTGAAAGTTTTCCATACAAGAACTTTATTCCGATCGTTCAGTTTGTTTCGCAGCTAGTATATGTTATAGTGGTCCGATATCGGCAGTTCCTACAAATGAGCAGCTTCTTGAAGAGAAAATGACGTTTGCAAAATTTCAAAAGGATATCTTGAAAACTGAGAGCATAGTTCGGATATACATATATAGACAGACAGACGGACATCATTTCTGTATATGTATATACTTTATAGGGTCTCCGACGCTTAATTCTGGGTGTTACAAACTTCGTGGCAAACTTAATATACCCTGTTCAAGGTATAAATATACTAAAATATTTTTACAGTTAAAGGAATTCGCGTATAAGCAATCAACCTTTTTTGTGGACGGCTTCACAGTCTTTTGATAATTTTTTTTAACGAGCTTATATTCGACCGATTGGAGTAAAGTCAAAAAGTTATAATTTTAAAGCTTCACAATAAATGATCGAATATACATACATATATGTATGTACATATGTTTATGGCGAATATTATAATTTTATAACGGCGCTATAAGGGCTGTGAAAACTATTTACTTATGTACAAAATAACCTAACCTAACATTTTTGTTGGCCAAAGGAAAAATCGTCAACTACGTATATGTACATATGTATATGCAAATATTATCCACACTATTTTATGTATGTAAGATTTGTATATATATATGTATATCTTATTTGTATATATTTTTCAGCTTTAAGGAAAATTGTCGTTTATTTATTATGGTACACATATTTATGTATGCATGCATTTATTTCCATATCTAGCGTTCGACCTTCTTGACTTACATTCACAGCTATATTTTTCACACGCAGAACGTTGCCTTTGACTAAATTAGAAATACTTAGTATATCCGCAGACAAATATTTTTTAAATAATTATTTGGACATCTTCCAACAGACGAAAAAACGGATGATATGGTTACGTACATACATATCTACGTATTTATATATGTATGTATATACACGCCATAAAATACATATAGTATGTATGAAAGTATGGAACTGAGCAAATAACTGAATAAGTTTATGGCACAAGAGACGAACTTTATTTTTCTCTATTTATTTTTTTATTATTATTTTTGTAAATATAACGGTTTCGTAACTTATCGATAGAAGTAAAGATTCAAAAAAATAATGGTAGCTAAAATCTAGTTTTGCATAGCAAATGTAATATACATATTCGAGAATATTTTCCTAAAATTTCAAGTTTTTCATTATTATCTGACTGTATTTGTAAGAATTTTTTAACTCAGTGTAATCGTCTCACAAAGCTATAAACGCGTTTTTCACCAAACTCTATTTTCCAAATAAAAATTATATATTCCAAATTTCTTCAAAACTTCATCGATACACTTGAAATTTTCACACGACTTTCTTAGATATTTTTTACAGATCACGATTGAAGGAATACAATTTTTTATAATAATTTCGTTTTTTAAGCCATTGTAGAGCATATATTTTCACAAAAACCACTTTTTTGGGAAGTCAACTTTTGGGAATAACAATACTGACAAGTCCTTTTATCCTTACTTGTAATCATCTAAAGTAACAATAACTTTTTGTTTTCATATTAATTTTACCAAATCATAGAAAGAAAGATACCGCCAAACATATTTTTTTCAGAGGTACTCCTGGAGATCGGCTAGGGGAATAGCAATCGAAAGTTTTTCAAAATGAGTCGCCTATTATTAAAGTACATTCAATTCTGTAAATGTACATATGTATGTATGTTTTTTATGTATGTAGTGAGGAAAATGCTTTTTCACAACGCCTTTTTTCTCTGCTAACTTGCCAGTGGAAATTACTTTCCTTACTGATGAGGAGTGGTTGGCTGATCTGGCTTTCCTGGTTGATATAACTAAATAAGCTTTCTTTTAACTTAAAACTACAAATTTTCATACGAGCACGTTCTATAGCATAAATACAGCTTTTATTGTTGGAAAAGCTAATCCGGAACAAAAAGTTGATTCATTGGCCCTTATCCAATATAAGCAAGATACCTTGGATTTGGACAAGTACGTGTTGATGTTACAAAGATTACGAGTTTGACGACAGATTCGAAAAAATATTTATAAATTTTGATGTTGAAATTGAAGGCTGTTTGCTGGAGTTAATATAAAAAACAATATAATAATTGTCTTCAAAACATGTTATATTACAAAAAAACAAATCAAAAAAATCATCTTTATTAAATAGCCATCTTATAAAGCATAAAAAACTCCAGCTCACATAGATAGCGCTGTGCAAACAGAAAAAATTTCAGAGATCTCATTAATTAGATTTTAAGAATAAGAATATCTTTATATGCTAAGGCCATAGTTACATTAATAATAATATATTAAGATTTATGTGATGTTGCTTATTATAAATAAATAAATATACCAAAACTGAAGGTCATTTTATTTTTTTTTTTTTGCCCGCTACGGTTATGAAAATGCTAAACCTGGCCCTTCACAAAATTATGTTGGACGGGCCTGGGCTAGAGGAATAGCAATCGAAAATTTTTCAAAATGAGTCGCCTATTATTAAGGTACATTCAATTCTGTAAATGTACATATGTATGTATGTTTTTTATGTATGTAGTGAGGAAAATGCTTTTTCACAACGCCTTTTTTCTAACTTGCCAGTGGATATAACCGCTTCGCTTAAGCCTTTTTAACTTAATTACAAATTTGCATACGAGCACATAGCATAAATAATATTTTATACTCATATATTGCAGAAATAAATATTAAAATAATAATTCACTGACACGTAAGGTGTGTTGCCTTCGTTTTGACCGGCTGCTTTAATATTGAATAATGTGCATGTTTTTCATTTTCCATATGAATTATACATACATACATAAACATATGCGTATACATGCACACATACGCATATTAAATTTTCGTTGCTAATATTATAATTTTGTGAAATGGAAAGCAGACTGTCTGCAAAATTTTTTATATTCTTTTTTTTTTTGTCTGAGGAATTCATGCTAAACAAATTTTCGAAAATAGCACACAAAAACATGGTGAATTTTGAGTATAACTAAGTACTCCTTTGAGTATCACGTAAACGAGAAGATTTCTGTTATCATAATTGTCAACATCTTATATTTGTATGTTTGTATGTATGGGTACGAGTATGTACATATGTATGTAATAATTAATACGCGCTTATTAGCTTCACTTGTATGTATGTATGTTTGTTTGTAACTTTTTAAGTGGTACTGAAACCTAGAATATTTGAGCGACACTGTAGGAAGGCGATAGTAAGTTTAAGTAGCTCACCAAAAAGATGCGCTTAAAAGTATGCAACATCTATATAAAACTAGTTTTGGTGACATTTGAATAGTATATGTATGTACATTTATACTGAAATATATGTATATCCTTACAGAAAGTATACTTTATATAGATATATGTACATATGTATAACCGCGCACCAGCAGAAATAAGATCACATAATGTAAAACATGTGACTTTTAGGTAATAAAAAAATTAATACTTATAATAGAATTTTTGTAGTAAAAAAAAATTCAGATACTAGTTTTCAAAACGCCTCCGAAAAGCAACTGCAATAGAAAACTCCTTTTTTTAAACTTTGGTTGTCACGTCGATGTGAGCTTTTTAAAAATTGTCACCGAATCTAATGGCGGAGAATACGATTTAAGTTATATTTCACAATATTGGTAAATCTCATAAAAGAAAAAATAGATTCTTTTAATATAAAATAAGAATTCGTAAAAATTTAAAATACGCAAAGAAATATTCTACTTACCTAATATTTGAACCCCTCCACCTGAAAAACTGGAAAATGAGACAACCCACCTACCTAGTCTACCTACTTTCCGGGTCGACCACTTGAATTATAAGTGCTAGTCAAGAACAATAGAAATGGATTAAGTCAAGTTTGTACCGTTACTTTTTGTCAATGAATGGTTACGAGTAGATATTAAAAGCTGCCTAATTATCGATTTACTTAAACAATACTACATGTCATAGTTCATATTTTAACAAATTTGGGGTTTATCACATCAAACTAAAAAATTAAAAATAAATAAGTTTAAAAAAACTAAAAAACACGCTTTTAAAGCATATCAAACTAAAAAGTGAAAAATAATTCTTTGTATAAACTAACAATAATAATGAAGGAAAAATTCCTGCATTATTGTGAGAAAAGCGTGGGGTGCTTTGTGACATATTTTTCATATATCGAGCATTTGGAGACCCTATAAAAATAGATTTTTAAATGAATATATTAACGATCAAAATCGATTTAGTCATGTCCGCCAGCGTGTATGTATGCGAAATAGGCTTTCGGTTTTTGAAATATCGTTCTAAAATTTTACACCCCTTCCTTCATCCAAAACAAGCTGCTCATTTGCCGAAACCGTCGAAATCAGACGACTATAGCATATAGCGGCCATACAAAAAGACTGATCAAAATAAAGTTCTTATATGGAAGATTTTTATTTATTTTACAAATTATGTTCATGAAATTATTGGGCGAAACAATACTACAATTTCTAAACAATTATTCAGACCGAAGCACTATAGCACATACATACATAGCTGCCATAAAAACTGACCGATCGAAATCAGGTTCTTGTATGAATGACCTTTTTATTTAATAGTCGAAAAAGTCTCTTCGTATTTTGTCAATAGATGTCGTTGCAATCTTATATAATATCTCCAGTGCTACCAATTACATAGTGTAATAAGATTTTAAGCTTCATTTAACCAAAAAAAAATTAAAATTCGCTATATTTTAAATAAATATTTATATATAAATATTTTAATATAATTTTTTGTATAAAAAAGGGAAGAATACCACGCAATCCACCAATGAAATTTGGGAAGTTTACAGCACAACAATGGCTCTCTCGCTTCCGTTCTGGAAATTTCGATTTACACTGATGAAATAATGTTTCTAGCGGAAAAAGGCAAAAAGTGGTTGACTAAAATGGTACATATTTGTTTATTTATTTATTACTATAAATATAAAAAAAATAAATTGAAGTTTGATTAGTTATACGAAAAGACTTTTTTGACTACCCAATATTTCTGAAGAGTATTATAGTTATATGGTGCAGAGGCTTGGACGATGACAACTGATGAGTTGACGTTGCGCGTTTTCGAGAGAAAAGTTCTGCGAAAGATTTATGGTTTCTTTACGCTTTGACCACGCCGAATTACGGATTCGATGGAGCGATGAGCTGTATAAGTTATACGACGGCATTGACATAGTGCAGTGAATTAAGAGACAGCGGGGCTAGTTCATGTTGTCCGAATGGACGAAAACACTCCAGCTCTGAAAGTATTCGACGCAGTACCCGCCGGGGGAAGCAAAGGAAGAGGAAGACCTCCACTCCGTTGGAAGGACCAAGTGGAGAAGGACCTGGCCTTGTTTGGAATATCCAATTGCCGCCACGTAGCGAAAAGAAGAAACGACTTGCGCGCTGTTGTTAACTCGGCTATAATCGCGTAAGTGGTGTCTACGCCAGTAAATAAGAAAGAAGATTATAGTTTCGGTGCAACTGAGTCAAAGATTTTCTTGTTTTATCAATGTTAAATTAGTAAATTATGAAATTATGAAAAAACAATATTGCAGATAATATTATTTTATATAAACACTTGTAGACATTAATACTATATGTTATTTTATGATTATGTTAAGTTGTTGTTAGTTAGATGTTGAGATATTACAAAACGAGATTGAAAAAAGTTAAGAATTTTAAGCGTTTATGTACTGAACATATGTATATATTTATATCAACGAAGTTTAAGGATATTTAATTTAAACTTGATCATGCTAGTAACAATCAGTTTAAACTGGAAGGTGATTACCCCACATACATATGTATATGCTACTCGTATATACATTTCTATACTTAAAAATTACGCCTATATGTATGTACATTTAACTGATCTTCTTGTCTAACCATGCTATATGACACAATAGATAAGGCTTACGCTAGGTAAAGTGACATTATTATTATCATATGCTAGACTTCTTTTTACGAGCAAATACGATAAGTGTGAGCTCATAAAGTGTACAAAGATAAAACCATAGTCATTTGGACAACGCTTTTTACTGATTTTAGAATATATGACAACTATATACTATAGATATGAACAACTAAATAAGGCCAATATAAAATACATATATTTTAAAATTTCTCTTAGGGCTTCGGAAAAAGTTTATTACTTACTATTGTTATAATTTATTACACGCTGATTATATTTAGTCGGCCAAATCTGTATGTTACTATAGGCTGTAGTTTCTAAGCACTTTTTTGTCTCATATCAAGTAGAAAGTAACACGAGAGTTTGAAAAATTTTTCTTCTGCCTATTCCGATCTGACAATATTTTTAGAAGCTTTAAAGTTGTGTTAAGGAGCAAGGAGCTACTTGCAAGTCTGATTAAATGCATTTGCAGGAAACTTTTATTTTTGATCAAAAAACAAATTTTATGAAAAAATTTACATATTTACTTAAAAAACCGAAAATAGTATGAAATCTTAATATATATCTATAACTAATTTCAAGTAGATTGGTTTAGCCGTTTCGGAGAAAACTTCTTCACCGACTCTGAAAACAGCGTTTAGAAAAAACGAGTCGATTACACTAAGTTAAAATATTTTACAAAACAGCTTTTATCTCCGAAACCATTTTCCGGAAAAACTTTAAAACTTCGGATAAATACTTATGTAGGTATGTATGTACATACATTCGAAATATTATATTAAAAAACATATTCTTTGAAATACATAAGTGGATATAATACTACTTATATTAAATAAAGATCCCTAATTTCCACCAGGGCATGGTTGGCATTAAAAAAATAATATGAAAACTCATGTCTCATAACATAATAATGTTCTTTAATTAGGAATTTTATGTAAAAAATATAGACACATTTTTATTTATCTCTGCCTCTTTCATTCAGCGCATTGCTAATGGAACGTGGAAAAGTAAAAGAGGTTTTTGTCCTCGACTTCCATATAGAAATGTCCACATCTTCCAAATTAATAAACATGTACATATGTAGGTGCATCAAGAACAGGCAATCAGCCAATTTTTACTAAGGGCCTCAATGCATTACATACATAAGTACATATGTACAAAGTATACATATATGTATGCAATTCTAACACGCATACGATCGTGTGTTAAGTAGGCGACGCAATGTTATTCTATTCAAATAAGTCTTTGAGAACACAAATATATTACAACAAATTATTACCAATGCGAATCATAATTCTGTAAATCGTTGTATATGTATATATTTATATTGTATTATATATACATATAGGCATATAGATAACCATAAAAATATACCTAAAATTATTCTGCAAATTGATTTTCGAATATATATTTATTTTTTAACGTACATTTTCCAAATGTGCGAAAGATTGGGGCCATTGCTTATTATAAATAGAACTTTATGTAGCGTTTCGTGCGTCATTTCGGCTTCTCATTGAGTTTTGCATACTTATATCTGTTGCAAATCAACTAGTAAACTAAGCAACACTTTTCTGTACATAGTATGTACATTGTTACAATTGATTAGAGAGATAACGGATCTTGAAATACCTCGTATGTATAACTCTAATTATCAATTTGCTCCAAAAGTAAAATGCGAGAAAATTAAATTAGGCTTAACAGATTTGCTTGAAATTTTGAGGCCTTCTTAAGGGGCACACCAGAGAGCTGCAACTAGTATGATTAAGTCAGAAAAACAGTCGTGCCGAAAACAATCGGCAACAATGACGCAACACGAACAATCTATTCTTTGGCAATCACGATCGACTAAAAAGAATGCGTTCGTTTCTTTTTATTCAACATAGTTTCTTTCAAGGGGATACACTGATTATAGCGACCCTCCGACTTTTCGATGCCATTTGTCCTTTGCTTCAAAATAGACCTCAGTTTCGGCGATCACCTCTTCATTCGAGGAAAATTTCTTCCCTGCGAGCATTCTTTAAAGATCTGCGGACAGGAAATAATTGGATTTTTGCTTCAGTTGATATATTTAGAGTGCCTGCTATCTAGAACAACTTGACTTTACGGTCGTCCAAAATTATTTTTTATGCTTTTTTGATATTTTCGTCGGTAACAACCTCTTTTGGGCGTCACCGGCATTGGTGCTCATTTCACCATGTCTAAACTTAACCGACCAATCCTTGATTCACCTGTATTTTTTTCCCTTCCAAAAGCAATATTTTATCAACACGTGAAATTCCTATTTAACCATTTTTTCAAAATAACTAAAGTTGCTTCACCCAAAGTGAACTAATGATGCGACAATTCTTTAGTTTATAGACGCGCCTTTTGAAGGTTAGGGCTAACTAAAAATCATATGGATTTAATTTTAGTAGCGCCATCCATTTGTCAGGTCGGGCCGGCTATTGAAGCGGTACATAAGAAATTTGTAAAGAAATTTTTGAATGAAGCACAAAATTGTGTTGTACAAAAAGAAAATAATAATTTCCTGGTATTTAAAAAAATGGGTTGAGATTCAGTAAGATGCAGGCAGAATTGACACTTAAGCGGGGCGGAATTGTATTTTTCTTATATTTAAAACTTATATATTTATCACAGATGATATAAAAATAGCAGTTGTTGTTTAGAATATCAATATAAATAATAACAATGTGCCCAAAAAATAAGGTGACATTTGAATTTAAACTGAGCGCGTCGAAGGAATTGGAGAGTTATATTTTTTTTAGGTTGGTAGTACTGTCAGTCACATTTATGTCAAATTTCATGTCAAAATATTCATTAGTGTTTGAAATACGTGTCGTTTTGTGAGCTGCTAAAAGTGAGTTTTTCGTTTTTTGCGATGTCGAAATTTGTTGAGCAAAGGATTTGCATTAAATTTTGTTTACGGAATCAATTTTCTGCTGCGGATACGTTGAGGATGGTGCAGAAAGCCTTTGGTGATGAGGCTATGTCTAAAAAAAATGTTTACAAGTGGTATAGTGAGTTCCAAGCCGGCCGTGAACGTGTCGAAGACGAAGAGCGTTCAGGGCGACCATCAACCTCAACCGACGAAGCTCAGGTTTAACAAATCAAAGATTTGGTATTGAAAAACCTTCGATTAACAATTAGAGACCTTGCTGATAAATCGAGCGAATATCGTGCCAAAAGAGAGCCGAGACCAAAAAAATCGGGCCAAAGTCGCTCAAAAATCAAGGTAATGTTGATTATCGTGGTGTTGTGCATTATGAATTCCTTCCAACCGTAACGCTATCCGTCTAAAAAGGCCGGAATTGTGGAAAGACAATTTTTGGTTTTTACACCACGATAATGCACCACCCCATACTGCCCTCGTAATTCGTGATCATTTCGCCAAAAACTCAACCCATATCGTTCCGCAACCACCGTATTCACCTGATCTGGCGCCGCGCGACTTCTCGCTGTTCACCAAGCTCAAAAGACCGCTCCGGGGACACCGTTTTTATACGATAGAGGAGATTCAAGCCGCAGCGAAGACGGAACTGAAGGCCATCCCGGAAAGTGACTACAACCAGTGTTTCGAAGATTGGAAAATCCGTTGGCATAAGTGCATTGCATCGGGAGGGGATTACTTTGAAGGGGATGAAATTGATTTGGAAGAATAAATAAATAATTTTCAAAATAAATACAATGTCACCTTATTTTTTGGGCACTCTTTCTCACTAAATTGACCCCAATGACAATAAGCAAATGTCCCAAAATTAACGCAAGATTTAAATTTGCCGCCATTTCAATTACTATTCCGAGCATATTTTGTTTGAAATTTTCAAATTGCGACCGCCAAGGTTGCATTATTTTTGACATATTTATCAATAATGAAGACACGTCTTATCGTGTAACGCTTTGCGTTAATTTTTGGACACCCTTTATTTTCCGATATCTTAATGTTTACATTTGTAGGTATATTGAGCGCCATATAATAAATATTGATGATTAAACAAAAGTTTTGTGTAAAAGTTTGAAAGAACGCATTACTTGCCACATAACTAGAGACACATCTAATTGTCCAAACTTGTTTAATCAGACGATAGTGGGATGTTTTGAAGATGTGTTAAGGAAGCTTGGTGAGGACACTGCAGTACGTCTGTATGTGTTTATGGATTTGTAGTTGTATGTGGCATTTGTATGTATTCAAATGGCTGGTCTGCCAGAGAATAATAGCTTTTCTGTTAATTCTTTAACGTTCGGTGAGAGTAACTATCTCAGCCTGTGATGATGAGTCATACGAAAAAGAAGACGAATACAATTACAAATCCTAACATTTGAGCTTACTATACTTTGTGTTGAGGGTTAGAGCAAAGAAAGAAAAGGAGAAAAATCCGATAACAACTATTTGTACTTAAGTATATGTATGTATGTTCATATATACATATATGAAGGGATATACATACATATGTACATATTTAATCTGACAAACTGTTGTACATACTTATTTCAGGGCTTTATTATACCCTGAACAGGGTATATTAAGTTTGCCACGAAGTTTGTAACTCCCAGAAGGAAGCGTCGGAGACCCTATAAACTATACATTTACATAAGTATGTACATATGTACATATGTATGTATATAAATGATCAGTATGTTGAGCTGAGTCGATTTAGCCGTGTCCGTCTGTCTGTATATATATACGAACTAGCCCCTCAGCTTTTAAGATATCCTTTTGAAATTTTGCAAACGTCATTTTCTTTTCAAGAAGCTGCTCATTTGTCGGAACGGCCGATATCGGACCACTGTAACATATAGCTGCCATACAAACTGAACGATCGGAATCAAATGCTTGTATGGAAAACTTTCACATTTGACAATGTGTCTTCACAGAAGTTGGCACAGATTATTTTCTAAGATAATAATGTAATATACGAAGAAATTGTTCAGATCGGCTTACTATAGCATATAGCTGCTATACAAACTGAACGATCGGAATCTAGTGCTGGTATGGAAAACTTTTGCATTTGACAAGATATATTCACAAAATTTGGTATAGATTTATTTCTAAGGCAACAATATCATCTCCGAAGAAATTGTTCAGATCGGTTAACTATAGCATATAGCTGTCATACAAACTGAATGATCGGAATCAAGGGCTTGCATGGAAAACTTTCGCATTTGACGAGGTATCTTCACGAAATTTGACATGGATTACTGCTTACTTTAATGATGTAATCTCCGAAAAAATTGTTCAGATCGGCTCACTATAGCATATAAGTAGCTGCCATACAAACTTACCACATAGTTACCAAAAGAAATGCACCTGTGAAGGGTATATTAGAGTTTTTTCTTGTTTTTAGTTGTAAATATTAAACTACATATGTACATATAAAGTAAAATGTAGAAGAAAAGTGCGAAACAACTTTTAATAATCAGAGAATGCTAGTACTCTTGAAGTAATATACAAACGATAATTAAACCAGAAATTTTTAACGGAAGCAGTAGTGAATATTTATCTTCAGAATCCATTGTTAAAAAAAAACAAAGAAATGTAAACTTTAATTTATCTTATGTCTCGCTTTAAAGAGTTTTTACAAAGGATAGAAAATTATGGTATCAGTTGGCAAGTTTGTAAAATTTGGACTCTATTTTAAGTAATTAAGGTACCGTCTGAATAAATTCATACAACAAGTATTTTTTACACGAGAGATTATATGAGGAAGAACTTCAGCTGGATATTCAAACAACTATTCTATATTCAACTATGTACAATTATATTCAACAAATTACTAATCAAATATATATTAAGGATTATGTTTTTATATCTAATTTATTTAAATTTGGGTAAGACGGGTATTAATACTAGATTCATATCAAAAGACCGGAAACTTATTTAAAAACGAAGTCAAGCAGAGGTCGCAAAACGAATGTCTGACAACGTGTCGAAGAAGCCTATATTCATTAAACTGAAAAATCCATAATTCGTTAAAGGCACTGAGTCCATCCCAACTGAGGCTTACTTATAATAAGTGGGTGAAAATTTGGATTAATCGTTAGCATGCTTGCAAAAGGAACATATTTTAAGGGGCTATACCAGTGTGACGCATGAAAAATTAGGCGATTTTCGTGAATTTTTTTAAAAGAAAGTACTAGATTGAATGTTTCGACGTTCTATGGACGTAATAAAATATATTTTTAGCTATATGAAATTTTTTTTTTTTACAAAAATATTGAAAAATAACGGAGTTATGTGCTGTCTGCGGAAGTGTCGAAAAAAAAGTATCTCAACTGCTGGCATGATTCCGGTCGAATGAGTAGCTGAATCAAAAAAATTCAAAATGTTTATTAAACTTAAATATATTTTCTATACAATGAACTACGATCTTTGAAAAATATCAAAAATTAAGAAAATGGCGTAATTTTGAAAAAAAAAAATCGTTTTTTTTTTACGAAAAAAATGGTGGTTTTTTAATGCTAAATTGACAATTTTCAACCAATCAAAAAGATCGTAGTCTATTGTATAGCAAATGTATTCAACTATATCCAGTTTTAATTTGAAGTCGATCGGTCAATTTTTCGTTGAGTTACAATGTCAGCAATTTTGAAAAATGTCGTTTCGAGAAAAACGCGTTTAAAGTTTCACTTACATATATGTATATGTTTGCACCTCTGAGCGGTCGCTATTTAGAACGCTGCCATTCAAAAACTATTAAAGATACGACCTCGCCGATTTCACAGGATATTTTTGAATATATAAACTATCGAAAAAGCAAAAAAAAAAAATTTTTTTTTGAAAGTGTCACACTGGTATAGCCCCTTAAATGAGATAATAAAGATTTGTATTAAAATATGTGGAATGTTTTTTTTTCTCAGTCCTGGTCTAATTTTTTCTATGTGTTTATGTACATACTTATATAGTAACTACTATGTATATACAAAAATAATTTAACAGTTAATATGTTAATTTTTTATTATAAATAGTATAACAATACTTTTTTATTTGAACAAAGAAAATCAAAATCACGTGTACATATTTATTTAGGCAGTGAGACCGTACACCAATAATAAAACTTCTAGAGCTTTGAAATAAAGCTGAATAATTCTCTGAGCCATGCTTAGAAACTTTAGAATTAACATAATTTTCATTAGAATTATGGTAATTAGTTCAGAATATTATTATATAATGAAAACTATCGGTGCATGCGATTTTTTAACTTCGGCGTATTTTACTTCAAATTAAGTTTTGTATGTTAAGCACATAAAATACATAACACCGTATGTATGTATAGTATATAACAAATGGCGCCTCAATAGGCGTATAGACTTGTAAATTGTGCTAATATACAAATGGATGCAAATTTTTAGACAAAACAATTCAAATGTATAAATATATGTATATGTATGTACATATACTATATATAGTGTATACTATGTAGATATGTTTGTGATGACATCGTTCGATTGATGACCGATTTGTGCAGTCACATACATACATACATACACACATATACATACGAACATAATATGGGTTTGCATGCATGTTTTCATGTTTATGATGACGGTATACACAAAATAAAGAAATATAAACAAATTTTAATACAACTGGTATGGAACAGCACGGTCAGCTGCAAATTCAATTAGCTTTAGAGTAAAAGAAATCACAAAAACATCACTGTGTGTGTGGAAGGAAAACAAGATGATTCAATCATAAACACCAAATGTTTTCATAGTTATATATTTGAACCAAAATCAGATACGAAATCTTCGATATTCTGCCTTTGGGAAGCACTCATTTCTTAAAACCACAAGTGGCTTTCTATCGGAAACAAATTACATATATAAACTCAGTTCGAAAATTCCAAAAAAAGGGAAAAAGTTTAAAATTTTGTTAAGCTTTAAAAAAAAATAAATTAGAAAAATATTTTACTGAAAGCTTGAAAAATATATATGTATGTACTTATATATTGTAACAAAAAGTACCCAGAAATTGTAAATAAAACGCAAAATATTTAATTATTCATCATTATTTATTTTGTCGCCTTAAAAAGTAATCACCAAATTCCAAAGGTGCTATGTTAACTCTGTGAAGAACGGACGCAAAATGGATTTTTGTGTCAGATTGTGTGCTCGAAAAAAGAAATCACAAAAACATCACTGTGTGTGTGGAAGGAAAACAAGATGATTCAATCATAAACACCAATGTGCTTGCCAAAATCAGAGTACCGAGCTAAGTTTCTTAAAACCACAAGTGGCTTGCAAATTACTTATAAACTCAGTTCGAAAGCTTTTACAAAGCTTTAAAGAGCTTAAAAAATATATATGTATGTACTTATATATTGTAACAAAAAGTACCCAGAAATTGTAAATAAAACGCAAAATATTTAATTATTCATCATTATACATATATTTTTTTACCTTCAAAGTAATCTACACCAGAGGTAATACACTCATGCCAACGATTTTTCCAGTCCTCGAAACACTTTTCAAAACATACTTATGTACATGTATATATGTACATACGTATACATAAGTATTTGGTATATATGTATGTACATACATATGTATGTACATCAGAATTAATCTTCACTTATTTCGGTAATGATTTTCAATTTATCACTGTCAGGACTTTTTAGTAACATAGGTTATAGCGAATAATACATTAAACATTTATTTTATTTTTTTATGCATATTTATAATGTATAATTTTAAATTACTTCAATTTGCTCAATTTTCAATTTTAATTTTCTTAAGAAACAATCGGTAAAGTTTCCATTTTAAGCGGTGATTTGGTATAACTTTCCAAAATAATACAATTTCAAATCTAATTTTAAAGTTTTTCAACTTAAAAAAATATGTACATATGCAAATATAATTGTATATAAAAGCTAAAAATTCTTTCGACGGATGTCAGGTTCAGTCTTACTTCTAGCCGTAAGTGCATAAATGAACAAGAAAAAACGTTAACTTCGGCTGCACCGAAGCTAAATACCCTTCACAGGTGCATTTCTGTTAGTATGTGTTCAGTTTGTTAGTAACTATGTGTTCAGTTTTTTAGAGATTACATTGTTGCCTTGAAAAATAACATATCCCAAATAATATATCTTTCAAAACAAGTTTTTTAGAGATTACATTGTTGCCTTAAAAAATAACATATCCCAAATTTCGTGAATATATCTTGTCAAATGTGAAAGTTGTCCATAAAAGAACTTGATTCCGATCGTTCAGTTTGTATGGCAGCTATATGCTATAGTTAACCGATCTGAAAAATTTCTTCGGAGATTATATTTTTGCCTTAGAAAATAACATATACCAAATTTCGTGAATATATCTTGTCAAATGTGAAAGTTTTCCATACAAGCATTTGATTCCGATCGTTCAGTTTGTATGGCAGCTATATGTTATAGTGGCCCCTTATCGGCCGTTCCGACAAATGAGCAGCTTCTTGAAGAGAAAATGATGTTTGCAAAATTTCAAAAAGATATCTTAAAAACTGAGAGACTAGTTCGTATATATACAGACAGACAGACAGACGGACATGGCTAAATCGACTCAGCTCGACATACTGATCATTTATATATATACTTTATTGGGTCTCCGACGATTCCTTCTGGGTGTTACAAACTTCGTGACAAACTTAATATACCCTGTTCAGGGTATAAAAAAACAGTTAACAAAGAGAGGTAATTAACAAAGGAAAAAAGTCGTTTCAAAATTAGTAAATAAGGATTTTGATCGGTTAGTTTGAATGGCAGCTATATGCTTTAGTGGTCCGGTGGGAACAATTTGTTCGAAGAAGCGTAGCGTTACCTTAGACAATTATTTATGCCAAATTTCATGAAGATACATATCTTGTCAATACAAGAAAAAAACGTTAACTTCGGTTGCGACAAAAGTACAAAAGATTCCTCATAAAAAATCTTTGATCGGTCAGTTTGTATGGCAGCTATATGCTATAGTGAGTCGATCTGAACATTTTTTTTGGAAATTGCACCGTTGCCTTGGTCAAAAACTCGTACCAGATTTGGTGAAGATATCTTGTTAAATAGTTTCCCAGTTTGTATGACGGCTATATGATATAGTGGTCAGATATCTTTGGTTCCAATGAGCAGTTTCTTGGGGAGAAATAAGAACGAGTTTAAATTTGTGATCGATATTTCAAAAACTAAAGGATTAGTTCGCATCTATTAAGACGGACGAGGCCACCATGAACTCTCTCTCTCACTCTCTGATTATTTATTTAATTTTTTTGGGTAATAGTTTTTGGCGCGCGCTGTTGTTAACTCGGCTATAATCGCGTAAGCGGTGTCTACGCCAATTAAGAAGAAGAAGAATAGTTTTTGGTTTTTGAAGCAAAAATTTGGTTATTTTCATTAGATTGGCAGTCAGAATTGAATTAGCATAAATTCTTTTAAAATTTAATTAAAACTCGTTATTATTGGATTATCCACTACTGTCATTAAATTTGTCGTACTTTGGAAGTTCTTTAGTAAATCGTGTACTTCGGTATATCTATTTTTAACGATCGTGTACTTTTGAAAGCAGTGTGTTCTTTTGAATACGCGTAAGTAATTTTTGTGTACTCATGAGCCCTCAACATACCATCGTTGCTTTTAGAAATAGAGTACGGTCGAACCTTTAATGATAGAATTTAATTAAAAATTTATTTATAGTATTTAAAACTAAAAAGATCACTTTTTCTTATAAAGAGACAAATTTAGCAAACCACAGAGCGAGAAAAAAAATTTAATATTGCGAGCTCCTCAAATGAATAGCAGAAGTGTGAATATGTTAATTACTATCTATAAATAGAAACAAAATTCTTTTAGGACAATATGTGTTAAAAAAGTCAACAATTTGTGTAAATATATTTTTTCTGTACAATAAAAAATGTACATCGTGTATCTCAGCCATCTTCGGCACGTGATTTACGCAAAACACGGCAGATAATAGCAAACCTTCAACAAGTGATAAGAGAAATTTATGAAAAAACAAAAACAAATGTTTTTTTTTTAAAGGAAATTAATCTTAAATTTCTTCGTATAAAAATCCGAAAACTAAAAGTTTCGATTACGTAAGAACTACGCAAATAATTTGGCACAGGCTTTGACGTCTTCGATTACTATCGGGTTAAAGTTATAGATAAGAGCACGAAGTGTTTAACACGTTTTGTTACGCATAATAAAATTATCATTATAGCAATCTAATTACACACACGTAAATTTGTATGTATAGTATCTATTGTATATACATAAATGAATACTTAACTATGTGAATTCGAACCAGACCTCGTCCTCAATTAATCTGCTGCACTCGTATTTCCATTAAAAATATTTATTCTAATGAAACGACAAATTAAAATAATCAACGCAAAGCCATGATATGAGTAGAAAGCATTTGGATTGACAACCTAAAAGTGTAAAATTTGAAAGCCAAACAATCAAAATTGATTATCGCTGACAATTGATTTTGTCCAAGTTGAGTACCACCCAAAAGCAACTGCTCTACGGTCGATGAGAGACAAAATTGAAGTACTGCGCCTACAATATAGTCAAGGAAAAATAAATTTGATAAGAATTTCGGATATCAAAAGTGATGAAATGTGAATACTCGTTCCCAAAGTTACGTGGCCGGTTAGGCCATAATGTTATAATTCCACATTTAAATGTTGTAGTGAAGCAATCAAAATTTTAATTTGCAATCAATGTTAGAAAGTTTAACAAAATTTGACTATCAAACAGAATATATTCCGATTATCTTAAAAATAGCTATAGTATGCAATAGTTTTTTCACCATTCGACCATATTAAACTAAATTGTGCCAAACCCAAGCTCATTAATACGTTTAAGGCTAAAAGTCGATTTAAATAGAGGTGCCAACTACAAAAAAGTAAATCTAAGTGTATTATTAAAAAAAAAATATGAGCCAAATAATATACTTACATATTAGTAGATCCGACTATGCATTGCTGTGGCTATGGTATACATTAAATATGGTACTATTATAACAAAACAATTAAATCAGTGAAAGTATTATTTACGAATAATGACGAAAAAGTGATTGTCAGTTTAAGAATCCAAGGGATCAAATGAAAAATTCATGAATTTGTATCTTTACTATAAATTACAATTATTTAGTTTGTTTTGTTCTGCTAGCTATCAGGAAGAACAACATTGAGCGAATTGAGTAGGAGCAAAATAACAAAATTAAAGAAAGGAAAAACTAGTAGAAATTATTTTCAATAATCACATTATATGAACCCTTAACAAACAACTAAATTTGCTCAGCGCAAATACACCGACACTCCCCATATAACGGTATTGTTTAAAACTATTAAAAACGTAATATGTCATTAACTAATTATGTCAGAGACATTAAATTTTACCTCCTAGATTGTATTCATATTCATATATTACAGTGTGAAAATGGACTATAACCACGTCTACTTCCCACATCACACAATTTTAAATTCCATTTGATTTTTTCACTATCCGGTACACAAATAAAGAAGTAATTAATATAACGGGATAAAATTTTGCACTAATAATTCCTTTACAGTATGCCACCTTATGACCAAAAATTGTTCAAATCCAAACAAATATGTGCACTCCAGTATCTATAGTTGACTTTTGACCCAAAATATCGGTCAACGTGTGAGGTATACATTTGAAATTCAGACAGAATCCTTTTTTGACAATAGTAATTCTGTATAACAAAAATTGGTTGAATCGGGTCAATACTTCCCTGAGCCCCATATATGTACCTAATATAAAGATTTTCGAACTTCCAGGTGACTTTATGCTGGCATATTAGTGTGTGGCATGATAATAGTTAATAGATAAAATCGACATGGACACTACCCCAACTTCTATATACTACGTATAATGACTTTCGTTTTTCCAACATATCTGTATATATAAAAAGTACGTGTCACGTTGTTTGTCCGCGATGGACTCCTAAACTACTGAACCGATTTTAGTAAAATTTAGTACACTGTGTCCAGTTCGAACCAACTTAGAAGATAGGATAGTAAAAACAATTCATAAATAAAGAATATAGTGAAAGTTCTATTAAATGAACGCCCTATTGAGCGGACATCTCCATTAACCATGCACATTGTTGATGTTTATTAAGTACAATCTATTAAGCGGACAACTCTATTAACTGGACAGAAACCAGACATTGAGAAAGCAGCCTTAAATTCGTTATTTTTTCCAATGAATTTTTTTTTTTTTTTGTTTAAATTGAAAAAGGTAATTTTTACAATTACAATTTATATATAGCACTAGCGGTTAAGTTATCAGCTTAGGCCGAAATTTATTTGTATAAACATATTCAAATTTAAACCTCAAGTACAATACCTTGGATTATTATACCGAAAAAAACGTTTTCGCCTTTATTCGTAAATAAAATTTTCACTGTATTGAATAGTTTATTATATGATATATATAAAATGTATACCACAGCAACGGGTGGCCGGATACACTAGTGTATACATATATAAAATTGGATTCCGATCTTTGGTTGACGGTTTATACCTAAAGGTTTTTTCTTAGCTTTGATAAAAGAGTATGAAATGTCCAGTTTCACCAGAACTTAGCACTTCCTTACTTGTTTTTATTTTAATTATTTTTATTTTTTCAAAAGTTATATTTTTTTATTCAAAGTTTCCTTGCTGCTTCGATACAGCGTTTAGCCCGGTCAATTAGCATTTCAAATGAGTGTTTAAGGTAATTTTTCGGAATGCTCTTGAGAATATCGGTCGTCGCCTTTTGGATAGCTGAAATGTCCTAAAACCAGTGTCCTTTCATGGGCAAATGAAGTTTTTCAAATAGGTAAAAATCACAGGGTGCCAGATCAGGTGAGTAGGGTGAGTGATTAATGGTTAATATGGAGTTTTTTGTCAAAGAATCAGTGACAAGCGTCGACTGATGATACGGCGCATTATCGTGCAACAGGTGCCAAGACCCTGCTTAACGGTATTGTGTTCGAGCACGACGAATGCGTGACAAAAGACGCTTCATAACACCAAGGTAAAACACAGCATTAATCGTTTGGCCAGGTGGGACGAACTCTCGATGTACAATACCCTCGGAATCGTAAAAACAAATCAGCATTGTCTTTATTTTTGACTTTTGAAGACGACTTTCTTTCGGCTTCTTTTGATCGTCACAGAGGTCCTCACGACCTTCTTGGAATCGCTTAAACCACTCATGCACATTACTACGCGATAGGCACTGATCACCATAAACTTTTTATCATTTGAAATGTTTCAGTAAACGTTTTCCCAAGTTTAAAACAAAATTTAATATTTGCTCTTTGTTCAAAATGCATTTTACGACCGATGACCAAAAGCTGCTGTCACTTTTTGATCGATAACATGGATTGTAGTTATCCAATTGTCTTAAAATTTTTACGAAATGTCAACAAGAGATCAAACTTTTTATTTCATATACCCACCAATAGGTGGCGCCACCAAAAACAGTTATATTTAAAAAGTTCTGTTTCTTTTGCGACAGACCTTGTAGGTCTACAACTTTGCTTCCGCCGTTTTCCAATAGATGTCTCTAGGGTCAATCACCGGTCGATTAAATCGTTTTATATCGATCTTGGACATTTGTGTCAACATTAACCCAACAAAATATTTGTAGGGATCTGTTTGCGTCCCAAACTTATTGTCAACTGAAAATGTCACTTTTTGAGCCGAATTATCGACATTTGCGGGAAATTTTGCTTTTTTTTTAATTCCAAGAAAAGATTTTTGAAGATGCTGAATGGAAGCATTACTCGACCAAGATGCGTTTCAAACCCAAGAGGAATTGGCCGAATCGTTGCAAGTGACACAGCAAGCCGTATCAAAACGCCTCAAAGCAATGGGGATGATTCAGAAACAAAGAAACTGGGTTCCTTACAACTTGAAACCGAGAGATGTCATGCATGTTAACAGCTGCTTCAAAGGCACAACCGAAAGGGATTTTTACATCGCATTGTAACTGGCGGCGAAAAATGGGTCCACTACGATAATCCTAAGCGAAGAAAGTCATGGGGAAAGCCTGGACATGCCTCCACGTCGACGGCAAAACCGAACATTCACGGCGCCAAGGTCATGATCTGCATTTGGTGGGACCAGCTGGGGTTGATATATTATGAGCTGCTAAAGCCAAGTGAAACCATCACAGGAGATCGATACCGAACGCAATTGATGCGTTTAGCCTAGCAATAAAAGAAAAACGGCCACAGTACGAGGAAAGTCACGATAAAGTCATTCTCCAACATGACAATACTCGGCCTCACGTCGCAAAGATGGTCAACAAATATTTAGATACGCTGAAATGGGAGATCTTACCCCACCCGCCGTATTCTCCAGACGTTGCGCCATCTGACTACCACTTGTTCCGAACGATGGCACACGGTCTAGCTAACGAGCACTTCAGTTCTTATGAAGAAGTCAAAAATTGGATTGATACTTGGAGCGACTCCAAAGATGATGAGTTCTTTCGTCACGGAATTCGCATGCTGCCAGAAAGATGGTCAAAAGTAGTAGCTAGCGACGGCCAATATTTTGAATAACATTTTTGTAACCGTTTTTATACAATAAAGCAAACAAACTGGATACGTGAAGATATCTTGTCAAAAAAGTTTTCCATATAAAGATTAGATTTGGATCGATCCGTTTGTATCTCAGCTATATGCTATATAAACTTTTCTATCTTTTAAGTAGAGTCAAACTAGACACGTGAAGATATGGTTTGGATAGATCAGTTTGTAGTCCGATAATGGCGTTTCCAACTAATGAGCAGCTTCTTGGTAAGAAAAAGAATGTGAGGAAAGTTTCAGATCAAAATCTCAAAAATTAAGGAACGAATTCTCATTCTGGATGTTACAAACTTCGTGATAAAACTTTTATTACCCTGTTCAAACTATAAACATAATTTGACAGTTCTATGACATTTTTCAATTAGTATCATTGTTTGCTATTTTTATACTCTCGCAACAATGTTGCTAACGAGAGTATTATAGTTTTGTTCACATAACGGTTGTTTGTAAGTCCTAAAACTAAAAGAGTCAGATATAGGGTTATATATACCAAAGTGATCAGGGCGACGAGTAGAGTCGAAATCCGGATGTCTGTCTGTCCGTCCGTCTGTCCGTCCGTCCGTCCGTCTGTCCGTCCGTCCGTGCAAGCTGTAACTTGAGTAAAAATTGAGATATCATGATGAAACTTGGTACACGTATTCCTTGGCTCCATAAGAAGGTTAAGTTCGAAGATGGGCAAAATCGGCCCACTGCCACGCCCACAAAATGGCGGAAACCGAAAACCTATAAAGTGTCATAACTAAGCCATAAATAAAGATATTAAAGTGAAATTTGGCACAAAGGATCGCATTAGGGAGGGACATATTTGGAAGTAATTTTTTTGGAAAAGTGGGCGTGGCCCCGCCCCCTACTAAGTTTTTTGTACATATCTCGGAAACTATTATAGCTATGTCAACCAAACTCTACAGAGTCGTTTTCTTCAGGTATTTCCATATACAGTTCAAAAATGGAAGAAATCGGATAATAACCACGCCCACCTCCCATACAAAGGTTATGTTCAAAATCACTAAAAGTGCGTTAACCGACTAACAAAAAACGTCAGAAACACTAAATTTTACGGAAGAAGTGGCAGAAGGAAGCTGCCCCCAGGCTTTTTTTAAAAATTGAAAATGGGCGTGGCGCCGCCCACTTATGGACCAAGAAGCATATCTCAGGAGCTACTAGACCGATTTCAATGAAATTCGGTATATAATGTTTTCTTAACACCCTGATGACATGTACGAAATATGGCTGAAATCGGTTCACAACCACGCCTTCTTCCAATATAAAGCTATTTTGAATTCCATCTGATGCCTTCTTTGTATAATACGAGTATAAACATTAGGAACCAATGATGATAGCGGAATAAAACTTTACACAAATACGGTAATTGAAAAATATGTAAATGACGGATAATGAAATCTCGATTATCACTTTACCATGCGAGAGTATAAAATGTTCGGTGACACCCGAACTTAGCCCTTCCTTACTTGTTCTGCTCTCAAATATACTTAAAAACATTTATGGAAGGAAAATAGTTCAAAATTATATTGTTAATAGAATGAAAACTTGGAACAGATAATAGAATACAGAAAACATTACTGGAAAATATTGCATTGGTTGGAGTTTAGTGTTAAAAAATTATTACGAACTTTATGCAAGCGAAAAACGCGTTCTAACTCTCTCTCAGGTTGAAGAGTAAATTGGAACTACATATGAATGTATGTATGTATGGTATATTGAAAAAATCCACAACAAAGACTGCAAATAATTAGAAATACATATAATATTAAAAATTTAAAACCTACTCAAGCAAATAAGCGGTACAGACATATTAAAAAATGGTGGCAACAAATTAGGAACCGAAAATTTGGCTGCTAACACAGTGACCCGATGATGTCACATTGATTTGTGAGTATGCAAGCGAACGACACTGTAAGGTTTCGGTTGAAAATTAACGCTGCGTGAAACTGGCGGCGGTGAACAGATATAGAAACAAACATACATACAAACATACATATGTATACATGTACGAATGGGTGTTTATTTGCTGAGAACAAGAAATATATGTGCAAATATATACATACAAAACATTTCCTTATCGAAAAAATATATGTATATTAAAAAGTAAAAACATACAACATAATACATTAATGTGTTTAAAAATAATTAAATATACATGTACGTGTAAATAAGCGTTTGCTTAACCAAATAAAGCTTACGCAGGTATTGCAAAATTTATTTTTCAGTATCGTATCAACAGACTTCAGATTACAAATTTTCAATGCGGCAAATATGTCGCATTTATCAACGATTGATAAGAAGAAGACAATTGAGAAAGTCGAAACAACAACACACTTGCGCATAAATGTAGAGATGTATTTGTGTACGTACATATTCATATGTGTGTGTTTACATTTCGATTAGTATAATGTATGTGCATGGCAATATTTTGATAAAAGCCTGTTCTAGTTCGAAATTTCTGCAGTATTTTCAGTTATTTTATTCATAAAATTTTATGTTTGTTTTTCATATTTTATTGCATTATAAAAATATTTTAGTGTTGCATTTTCAGATATGAGGTAGATATTCAAATCAAAACCTTTAAGAGGAAAATTATCTCTTTCCAAACTACGACGGGTGGACCGAAAATCTTTATATGTACATTCAATAGATATAGAAACGGATAAATAGAGAAATACAAGAAAAAAATTTCAACTTCATTTGCACCGAAGTTATAATACCCTTCACAAATAAAAAAATGTCCATACAAGAACTTGATTTTGATTGCCAGTTTGTATGGCAGCTGCATATACATAAGTATGTATGTACATATGTACGTACATATGCTATGGTGAACCGATTACAGCGGTTCCGACAAAGGAACAGCTTCTTGGGGAGAAAAGGACGTGTGAAAATTTCGATTCGATACCTCAAAAATTGAGTTTGTGTATTTAACAAATGAATATGGCTAAATATAGTATATTAGAGCTGTTGGTAATCGACTAACCGGATTAATGCCTTGTATTCGAATAATTGTATTCAGTTTGCAGTATCCTGCTCATTTTCGACTATCTAGAGAACCGTGATGGAAGAAGTATATCGAGGTTGATGATACCGTCAACTGTTCCTTAAAGAGATATTGTCAACTGAAATTATCTTCTCATTGAACTAGTAAAATGTTCATAAACCATATGATAAAATTACAAAGCCCAAATAAACACGAAAATACCGTTTTATTATATATGCTTATTACAGTAGGAGTGTATTAGAAATGATTTGGAATATTTGTATTATTTAATGCAGGCCGGTGTAAAGAATTTTTTTCGAAAGCTAAAATTTTTCCTTTATCGAATTTAACAGCAAACATAATCAATATGTCTGTATATACGCTGTTAACATGCTTACATCATATGTTTGCAAATCAATACAAAAGTTTGTGGAGCAAGTATTTTGAAAGTAGATAAGAGATTCGGTTAAAATTTTCATATAAAATTGATAATAAATACTTTATTGTGCCCCGCCAATGTAAACAGTTTACAAAACTCAGATATACAAGGTGCGTTCCAAAGTAAACAGGACTTTAAAAAAAAAACGGAACAAATGGTTTTTCGATATACAGCTTATTCCACGGTCCAAAAGCATGTCGAACGATTGTTTTAGCTCGTTGGCCGGTATGGTCGCCAGTATGGCGGGTCAAGCCTTTTGAATGGCCTCTACGTCCGCATAACGCTTTCCTTTCATGTGCAAATGCATTTTTCCGAAAAGGAAGAAGTCGCACGGTGCCATATCAGGTGAATACGGGGAGTGGTTAATGGTTAAAATGTGATTTTTGGTCAAATAATCGGTCACAAGCGTCCTTCGAATGTTGAATTCTGAGCAATGTTTGGTCGTCAGTCAATTTGTGTGGAACAAACCGTGCACACACCTTTCGTAAGCCCAAATGTTGGGTCAAAATCCGATAAATCGATGTTTTGGAGATGTTTAATTCCATTTCCATGAATTTCAATGATGATTTCGGCTGATTTTTGATGAATTCACGCACAATTTCGATGGAATTTCCGGTGGTCACGGATTTTGATTGGACCACATATTGATCGTCATTTATGTCCTCACGACCAGTTTGAAAACGTTGAAACCAATCGTGCACTCTGCTACGGGATAGGCAGTCATCGCCATAAACTTGTTTCACCAATTGAAACGTTTCGGTAAAAGTCTTACCAATTTTAAAACAAAATTTAATGTTTGCTCTTTGTTCGAAGCTCATTTTCCCACCGATAACACAAATACACTGACTTAAAACGCAATAACTTCACTTCCAATCAATGAAATGTTATGCAAATTCTCACTGGACAATCGATAAAGATAGCAGATTCTAACTGCCGCACCATAGATTCAAAAAGTCCTGTTTGCTTTGGAACGCACCTTGTATGTATATATACAGAAAAATTTATTTATCTTGTTTGCCAACATACTTTTGAGTACAATTATTGAAAAAAATGTGACAGGCTCTATATAAAGCTTTATAAGCGCCCGCATAAGTACTTAAGTATTGGTTCCATATCTCTAAAAACAAGTGAGAAGGAAAAAACCTGGTAATGAAATTATAATCGCAATAAGTTTTAAGATCAGTAGGAGTACTTCTTTGACAAGAAGGCCAACTTTGCAATGGGGTTAAGTGGTACTTCAGTATTTGCAGATACAATACTGACACTTACAGAAATGTATGTATGTTCAGTTATAATAAAGATCTACTTTCGTATGGTCATTGAAATTAATGACAACACATTTTATGAAGTATTCGGATAGATTACAAGTTATCTGGTTTTAGCGGAATTTCCATTAACTAAGAGTGAGAAGTAAAGTCCTCTCTCGACGAACAAAAACCAAACTCTATAAGTCATTCATTATTCCCATCTTGCTATATGGTGCAGAGGCATGGATGATGACAATATTTGATGAGTCAACGTTACGAGTTTTCGAGAGAAAAGTTCTGCGAAAGATTTATGGTCCTTTACGCGTTGGCCTCGGCGAATATCGCATTCGATGGAACGATGAGCTGTATGAGATATATGACGACATTGACATAGTTCAGCGAATTAAAAGACAGCGGCTACGCTGCCTAGGTCTTGCCGTCCGAATGGACTCCAGCTCTTAAAGTATTCGACACAGTACCCGTCGGGGGAAGCAGAGGTATGGGAAGACTCCGTTGGAAGGACCAGACTTTGGCGCCACATTGCGAAAAGAAGAAGTGTCTACGCCAGTAAAGAAGAAGAAGAAAAGAGTAACCATTCGGAGTTCGGATGTACTTGAGAGTTTCTTATGCTCCGAACTTCCTCCATTATTCAAAAGAAATATCTGATATTAAATACCTTAACACCTATTGTGATTGCGCAAGTGTGATACGCGAATCGGGAATTAGTTATAACACAGGGATGCAATTTTTTAAAATATATAATTTTGCAAATACTTAATCAAATTTGTATCAATGACATTATGCAAATTTTTAACACTCTACAGACCAAAAGCGAAAACAAAAAATTGTTCGATTTAACTTGATTAACTAAAAAAAAATTTTGATCTTGAGAATTATAGCCTCTACCACAGAAACCAACAACCATACTATAAACTTGTTGCCACAATAAAAGTAAACACTTTCTACATATTTGTATATATGCATAATATTATATCTATATGCAAATTAAAATTTATCATTCATATACAACATGTATACTCACATTTGTAGAATACTTAAAGGCTTGTGGCTTCAGATAGCTGCTAATAACTTCTATAATCACAAAGATGACAAAGTTTGTTTGTACATTATACATATATACACACAGGTACATACGATGTGCAATATTTAGAAACAGTGTTGCCAACTAATGTCAGACTAAAATACCATCTGATCAAATTTGACCCAAAACACTTCTGCAATATTTTTAGCAATTCCAGCGGTGATTCCATTGGAACACACAAATTTTAAAGCAACCTCGCTGTTAACTTTTTTTCATGCTAATGTCCGACAAACTGTTTGCGTCGTAAGAGCGCCATTACACGCGGCAACTTTTGTTGTGGCAACTCTTGGTTTACAGGCGAGGGGGCGACGAGGAGAGGGGAAACGCGCCGAGTTTCCAGTGTTCAGCAACTCGCTTTGTGTTCTTATTCGTAACAGTTCGCTGCGACGTTTTTCGGCATTCGTGTTCTTTCTTTCGTAGTACATAGTTGCATTTGCGTATCTTTTTTTGAAATTAATATTTTGAATATATGTATTTAAAAAATTTAATTTCATCTTTTGGTAAGTAATTTGCAAATATGTATACAATATACATAATAATAAAAATATTTTAGAAAATGGAGTATGGCGAAAAAATCTAATTAATTAAAGATATTGTGAAATGTATGGAGGAAGCCATACAAATTGATTCAGACGATAGTAAAAAGGGTGATATATCTTTGTTTTAATAAATAAAATGTATTTCTTAATTGACAGAGCTGATAAATATGTATATGTAATAGAGTGGACCAAATACCTATAAGGAAAAAGAAACGACAATGGGTTAAAGTAAAGTGAAAGGGAATGAGAAAAAAACTCGAACAGAGTTGCGCAACACAAGTTGCTCGTGTGAAGGTAATGGGCGACAGCAAAAGAGAATCGCCCGAGAATCAGCAACAAAAATTGCTTCATGTAATAGCGCTCTAAGCAAACAGCTACCGAATGCACACTAATTGCTATAAGGAGATCAAATTTCACATGAACAATTTAAATGGACCAGGTATCTGGGTATAATTGATCAGATGGGATTAACAAAAAATGTAACAATGTCGAATGTGAAGGTTCTAACAGTTTTCTTCGGTTGCAGAGGCGTCGTGTAACACGAGTTCTTGCCAAAGGATCGTACGAACAATAAAGAATATTACCTGCAAGTTATGTGCAATTTTCGCGAAGCAATCCGCCAGAAACGCCCGGATATGTGGGGGAATAAAAAAATGGCTTTTGCACCATGCTCAAGCATCGTTGCTTGCGTGCGAATATATGTCCAAAAACAACACCTTAATTTTAACACCACTTTTTGTTCCTAAAACTGAAGAGGCCCTTGAAAGGACGACGCTACGCTACGATTTAGAAGATAAAAATTAGTAAGGTAAAGCCCGCTAAAACGAAAACAGTTTGGTAGAGTTGGACGTATTGGACGGTCATCTAAAAACAGTAGCGGTGGGTATGTATACCCGAAATTCTCCATTAAATTTTCGAAGTAATGAAGACAAAAATTGGGTATTTTATTTCATTACTTTCTTCAATATCTTTATCTAGGCCCGCCAACTAACCATTTGCATGATATTTCAACCAAAGCCGGACTAGTTCGAAATCACCGTAAAAACGATATTTGAATTTCACTCATGTGCTTATAATCATTACTAAGTACATATGTATGTATATATGTACTATGTACATAAGATGCATGTGTGTGTAAAAAATACAAGTGTAGATTTATGCCGGTAAACAGTGTACGCTTTCTACCGCTCTCAGCAAATATTCTATTTCTTATTTACTTTTAAAACAAGTTGGCTTTGCTTACGCGTATTTTCTTAATAAATAACTAATAAAAAAAATAAAAAGAAATCAGAATAATCGTGCAATGCGTACAAATAGTTATCACAACGTCGGAGAGCCATTTTATTGCGCTCTTTCAATGCTCTTTATGCATACAAGTATGTATGGTATTTTGAAATGTTTTCGCATACAAATGTGCGCTTGTGAGTATAAGCATGAAGATATTTGTAGTGATAGACGAAATGTGCCGACTTGGCACAATTTGCCATTCTTTGATTCATATATTTTATGAGAAATTAAAATTCTACTATTTGTTTGTATAGAGAAATATTGCAGCCAAGCTGTCATCACCGGATATGGCAACATACTTAGATACATACATATTTGTTTGTTTTAAATTTGACTTTGATAGCAGCTTTGCAAATTGTAAATATTGCTGCATTTTCATTTATATGCTTAAAACAGTCTCAGTCATACTCGTAAGCCAATAAAGCATGCCGAGGAAAGATTAACGCATGCACTTGCGGCCAGAGACTATCTCATATATATGTATGTACATACATATGTATGTATATGTATATACATATGTACATATATATGTATACTTACTGATTGAAACACAACATAATTATCTAAAATTATTTGTCCCAATTATTTGAATCATGCTGCTGCCTAAATTCACCTCCCACTATCTTATTAGCTACTGTACACCATAAGTATGCTAGGGCTGTTTTAGAGGTTTGTGACTTTTTAGAATTCACCGGAAAGCAATCTTAAACAAAATAAACTCTTCTCAGTCATAGCAGATTTTCTTTAGCTGTGGTCAACCCCAGTAAGGATTTTTACTACCATTTAAATTATTAAGGGACCATAATACTATTGAACTTTTGAAATATATGGGTGCTCCATTTTTTTCCATATGTATATATACAGTGTGCGACAAAACTAAAGCACGGAATCTGCCTTGTCGGTATTTAACCGAATAAAATCATAAAGTAGGGCATTACGTGATGTTTTATTGATTTATTATTAGTTCATGTATTGTTTTAAAATTAGTAAAAATTAAACAAATAATTACTAAAATATTATATAAAATTAAATATATGAAGAATAACCAAAAATCTGGTGCGACAAAACAAAGCACATAACTAAGAATTTACATTAATTGCACATTAATTGTTTGTCAAACGGTTTTTAATGATCAAAAATGTTGGATATGTGTAGTTATTACCTAATTAGAAAAATATTAATGCATATTCAGTTGCAGTTCGTTATTCAGTACGGTTGGCTGTATGTTAAAGAGAAAGATATTTCAATGGCTCGAAATAAGTATTCTGTTCATTTTAGAAAAAATATGTATTTTAAGAAAAGAGAATCGGTTATGACTATATGCAAAAAAGTTTGAAACACAAATAATTCCTAATTTTCCCGAACATTTTAGCTGATTTGAAAATCAAGCTCTTTGGTTACAGCGCATATGTTAGACTACTGTACAACCATAAGTATGAGAGGATAAGAGGTTTCGGGCAATAAAAAATTACTTTTATATCGGCAATATCTTTTAAACAAAATATATTACTCTTCTCAGTCATACTGGCGTGATTGGAATTTGTGAGGATGCAGATTTAATATCAAAGATTGAGATGGGCTGAAGCTGGTAGGGACAACGATTTTTATAAAACAAAACAAGCGCGGTACTAGACAATGTACTAGTGTGGGGTTGTTTTCCATTTAAATTCATCATATTAACAGTATAATGGACCATAAAAATATTTCTCATATTAATGCTATTGAAGAAATGGCTTTAAAATATATGACAACGACCAGAATGCTATTTGTGTAAAACAGTTTTTTGATAACCAAGCGACTCGATATATAATCATATGGTAAATTTTAGATCGATCAGACTTTGTATATATATATATGAATATATATAAATATATATATACATGTGCAATTTTTAAACAAAAATATTGAAGTACAAAACTTTTCAATCATAAAACCTTGTTGTACATTTTTGATCATAATGGTATATTTATAAATTTTTACAAAATTTCACGTAATGCCTAATTTATGAATCCAGTTACAGAATTTTGTCAAATTAATATATTTTTAAACACACTAACTAGTAAGCTAAGAAATAAATTAATAATTTAAAACCGTTTGATCAAAATATTTAAAATATTTGGAGAATCAAATTATCTAGCTTTACAAGTGACGTTTAAGAGGAAGCATGACATTTTATATTTTCATGGAACTAAACAGAGTTCCTAAAACTTTCCACAAAGAAATATTGGCCTTAGAAAAGCGAGACACATGACGATTAGGACTTTTTTTTAATTTTTTTCTTTTAAAAATGTTTCCATAATTTTAAATGCACCTTTGCTTGCACCGAGGCCATAATACCCTTCACAGGCGCATTCCTGATAGCATAAGACGATATAAAAAAATTATTCTTGACTTTGATTCGTCAGTTTATATGTACATAAGTACATAATATACATATACATATATAATACTATAATATACTACAAATATAATATAATATATTTATCTGATCTGAACTATATGTTCCGAGATAGTAGGTAGGTAAAATAAAAAAAATTGCAATACAATAAGTTGATTTTGATCAAATAATAGAATAATAGGAACTCATGAAACAAATCATAATATCTTACAATAATACTTTTTGTTATTTTGTTATGCATGTAGAAACATACAAATATTTGCTTTCTTATAGTTATACACATTATGTACATACATATGTACAGTTGTCCATAAAAAAATAGGAGTGACCACATGAGAAAAACGAATTGTTAATTTTCATTAACAAAAATGTTTTTTTTTTCAAAATTTTTGCACAATGTAATTTGCTAAAGATCTATTAATATTTCCAGATTTCATCTATTTCAATTAAACATAAACAAAATTTTATATCGCAGTTTATATCAAGTAAACTAAAAAACTACTTCCACAAAAAAAAATAGGAGTATTTTATGTAATACGAACCGTTCTATAATTTTAATATATAATGCTTCCAAAGTTTCACAGAATATTAAAATAATTAATAAACAATTTTTTTGCGCACTTGCTAGTATGTTTAGGGTCAATATCCTGTTGATGTACCCATATCAATGGCATATTCCATGAGGCATGTGTCAACATTACCTCATCTAACATTTTGACCCTTTGGTCCATCATGCCTTCAATTAAGTGAATTGGACCAATACCACAATGTAAAAAACGACCGCATACCATGATTGGCATCGTTATGTATAACGGTTTTTTGTGGTAAACCGGGGATTATATTCTGAGTTAGGGGGACGTCGGACAAAGTTCCTAGAGCCTGTACTACCAAATAACTTAACTTTGGATTCGCCTGACCACAATATGTTTCGCCATTTAGACGCGGGTCAGGAGCAATGCCCTTTGCAAATTGTATGTGGGCTTCCTTGTGCTTGTTTTTAATGGGGGTCCCTTTCTTGGCCTTCGGGCAAACAATTTGTCCTGTCCTAAATACCTACGAACAGTTTCAGTATTAACTGACAAATTTAGTTCGTCATGGATGTTCCTGGCTGAAGCAAAAGGATTAATTTTGCAGTAGCGTACTATATTGCAATCGTCTGCAGTGGATGTTTTGCGCTTTCGTCTACGAGTTTCATTTTTGTTTCTATAATTTAAGGCATTTGCTATCATTTGAGGAGAGCATTTTACGATTTCTTGGATCTCTTTTAAAGTTTTTCCTAGTTTTCTCAATTTTTTTATCCTTTTCCGCTTTTCCTCTGTACAATGATTTCCTCTACCCACTGGAGAAAAACCCAATAAGTAAATAAAATAATAACTAATTTAAATTGCTGCTAGATTATGGAACTATACTTACTTTTCTAATTTTGAAAACGAAATATCTAACACTCCTATTATTTTGTGGAAAGCAATAATAAGTGTCTCCGAGAACTAGCAAAGCGGAAGTAGATAGCAATAATCACAATAAAAATTTGTATTGTATTTTAATGCTAGTATCCCGTTATGTGTATCGTTATTGTTTCGCGTCATTTGCATGTGATTTAAAAAAGGTTATGCAGCCAAACATATTTTTCATATTGGCACTCCTATTATTTTGTGGACAACTGTATATACATACATACTTATATCTCAAAGAGAATCTGCAATTTTAGAAGCTCTCAAATTCCATATCCTAAAACTCAAACGAAAACACAATACGCACATTTATAATTCACCGAGAGCCCGAAATTTCAAAAGTCGAAACCTTCGGTAATTATATACATATGTACATATGTATATAAAGTCGAAAGGGCAACTCAGAGAAAGAACCACACATAACGTACTGAAGCAGCGAAAAACTTTAAACAAAAGCAATACATCGATGGATAAATATTTTCGTTTTTTCTTTGCCCATATGTACATATGTATATACGTATACATACATATATATGATACATGTATGTATTAATACATATGTATATATTTGTGTTTTGTTTTGCTTGGGGATACAACAAAAAAATAAAACGGTTGTATATATTAGTGCAGATAGCCGGCTGAAACTAGTTCGAAATTTCTGCAACTTTGACGCTTAATTGGCGATAGGGTACATGGGTTAAATATATAATTGAATTATTATTTTAAGAAATTTGTATGCACACAAGTTATGTGATTTAATTGTTTAAATAAAATTTTAAGTGAGACGAATCGAGCAAATTAATTATATTTTGCAAAATTTATATTTATTATGTACATTTACATACATATGTATGTACATACATTCATAAACAAAAAAATTCTGTCACACGACTAACTCAGAATAAGTAGTACTATATTCAAAAAATACATACATATGTACATATGTATGTACCTCATGATTTCGTGGCTAATATAGATACTTCAATTATTGCAAAATAATTACTGCAGTAATATTTAAAATTTTTCCTTGTTTCAGCAGAAATTAAGAAGTATGAAGAATTTCCTTATGTACATATTTTCGTAAATAAATTCATAGTCCCCCAGGGAACACATACATACATACATATGTACTTACATCCAT
Organism: Bactrocera neohumeralis; assembly: GCF_024586455.1. NCBI lineage: Eukaryota > Metazoa > Arthropoda > Insecta > Diptera > Tephritidae > Bactrocera > Bactrocera neohumeralis. The sequence goes on along the minus strand of NC_065920.1, from coordinate 44,964,348 downwards.
ATGTATATAGGCATTGTAATAACGTTGAGTCAAAGTAAACAATTATGAAATGTGATATAGTATGGACCTGCAAAAAACTTTGAGTCATCGCTATGCCTATTTATTAAAAATGAAGTATAAGTAAAACTTTATTTATTTTCTGGTACAGAGGTATGTTCAAATGTAAACATTAATTAAATATATATTCTGTATGTAATTCAGAAATATAATTTATGCCTTAATTCGATTATAATTTAGAAATTTGTATGTATTGTCTTTATACTTTTTACACTTTTAAAATAACATGTTGTTGTTATAATAGCGCGACAAAATATTTCTCATATATTTTTGATTCTTGTCCATTCCAGGTTATGAGCGCCCCTGCCGTGGGGTGTATATAAAAACTATATGCTTTGCTATTTTGTAATATTTTTAAAGTTCTCTATAGAATATATTAAAAAAAAAAGATATTGGTGCATAAAAAATTTAAATGAACCATGTAAAGTTAAAGTTATTGTCGGTTTAATAACGTAAATTCCTTTAGAATGCTGCTGATTGTCCTTGAACGGAAAAGATCTATCGTTTAATCGAGACCATACCATATATACGTATACATTTGTGTATCAATAGTTAGAACCGGAAAAACTGTTCAGTAACACATTTTCATAATTTTTAATTATACTCACTGACATTGTATTTCCTTTACTCACTGCACATTACATATTAATTGATAACACCAGAGCAATACATACATTGAACTATTACTGTATTTCGTCTTAGATCAACATTTTATTTTGGCAATTTGCCAACTGACTTGCGCGTTACTAAATTTAATACTATTTCTTATTTATTGTGCGTAAGTTGTGCAGCTCATCAGATAGTTTTGTTTTGAGTTTAATAATAATTAAACCTAAGTATATGGTATATCTACATATAAATCTCTGGTACTTACTTAAGTTTGGTAGAATCGGAAAAGTCAGTAAATGTAGTATTGCCTTTGTTTTCTGTAGGAACATTTTCGACTATTCTAGGCACTACATCGTCAACTGGCGTTAATATTGCTCCACTTAATAAATCACTTTTACTTTTGATTTGTGCACAGCTACCAATACAAAAGCATTCTACGAGAACAATTAAAGACAACACAAGTATGGGAAGGCTTTGAATTTTTACGTGGATAAGGGGACGAGTTGGAACACTATAATTGCTATGCAAATGTTGAAACATTGATTTTCCACTTTTTTCATTCGACAATTTGGACCCCAGCAATAGCTCTGGAGCTTGTGGACCACTTGAAGGAGCTAAACACCCCAATGAAGAGGTATTTAAGCCATTGGATGCTTTCTTTAATAAAAAACGTTTATTTCTAGTCCGTATTTGGCTTTTGTATGACTGTTTTCCTTGTTTATGCATTTTGAACTTTTATTTTGCAAACTTTATTTAAATAACTTGGTAAAAATCACTTCTCTGCTTTACAAAAACAATCAAAAACTACAAGAAAACCAAATGATGCACTACACTTAACGAACAATTTCCAACTGTCAAATTCCATTACTTTCCACTGCTTTTATCTCTGTGCTGCTAAGTCAGAGTTGCATTCTGTATTGTCAGAAATGTTAACTTCGCGCTCATATTGAGGGATTTATGATAGCTAATTTACCGGACTTCAAGTATGCAATTTATAATTTCAACGTTTTCACTATATAACATATACAGTTATTATTTACAATTGTACCTAATTAATTAAATTTAAAATAATTAAAAACAGTAGCAAATATTACTTATTAATATTAATAAGTAAGTAATTAAAACGAAATTATGAAATTGAAAATAAAAATAATTTCATACATATTTGTGGCCACACCGACAAGTTTAAATCGATAAGAAAAAATATCGCCCATCCTTAACAATTCCTGGTTCTGGTTTTCTATTTTTTCTAAAATATAGCCATTTGTTCTTTTGTGTACCCATATCGTTAAATTATGTTACCTGGTGATATACGAGTAAGTTAGCGCGTAAATTCGGACAAACTTTAAATCAAGTACGAAGTGTCTTACGATTAGATAGGGTTTGTGTTCAATTGGTATTTTAATTAAAAACATATTGGACTTATAACATACAAGCATATACATACATAGTACATAAGTACGTAACTACACACTAAGAATATTCCAATGTTTGTGACGCATTATCATTCATTAAACATTTTCTATATACTACCACAATAAATGTGCAAATTACAATAAACAAATAAGGAAACTTTTAATGTGATATCTCAGAAAAATCTATGCATTCAAGAATTTGATAATAATCGCACTATAAAAATGCAGTCAAATTTGTATGTAAATTGTACACAAAATAAGGTTAAACTTGCGAAATAAATTTGTTTTGTGGACCAAATGAAGATAAAACAATGAAATTGTAATCTACCCAGCAATTCCAAAAATGCAATTTTCCTATATATTAAAAGAATTTTAATGGAAATTAAAACATACATTCCAAAGGGTTTGTCAACTTGTCCTTAGAAACTTTCACAGAAATCTTTGCATTCTAAATGGACATTTTTATGCCCAAGAAAAATGTTTTCGAATGAACGTGTTGTACTGAAATGTATAAAAAAAATTGAAAGGGAAATAATGGGTGTCAAAAAAGTCTTGCGGTATTTTTATTGAAATTGAAATGAATTTTTGATGACTCATGCCCAGCTCTTGACCGATGCTACGGCTGCTACTATGCTGGTCCCTTTCGACCAATTCAGCGATTTTATCGCAATTTTCGACGACAGGCCGTCCGAAGCGTAGCCCATCTTCGACCACCTCTACACCAGAACGAAAACGTTGAAACCATCGTTGTGCGGTGGAAAAGGAAACTGTATAGGGTCCATAAACTGCACAAATTTTATTGGCGGCTTGAGATGCATTTTTGCCTTTATCGTAGTAGTACTGTAAAATATGCCGTATTTTATCTTTATTTTGCTCCATGTTTGCGACGCTATAACTCACGAACGACTTAAAAGAAACGACAATCAATCAAACACGTATTAGCGCGTGAAATGAGCTTTCCAAAAAGGTATAGTATGACCCGATGCGACGAATAAAACTAAAACTACGCGCTTTCAGCGCCAACTAGCGAAAATACCGCAAGATTTTTTTGACAACCTATTATATTAAGCCCATGGATTCGGCTGTCGCACATATCATACAACGAACGTGAAATGGATTTGTATGTCGTACATGGCGAAACGATTTCAAAGCAAAGCAACACAGCTGTCCATTTTGTATGAACACAATTTCGTTGTTGTTTATTTTTCTCGCGATTGGCATATGATTTAACCAATTAGAGTTGTTCGTATCTATTTCTATAATTCTTTGGATATAGGGGTGAAGTAAAACGTTCCACTACATAGTTTTCAATGTTGCCACCATTCAAACAGGTGATTTGCCAAATTTTTGTCCGAATAATTTCTTTACCTTTCTTCTTTTGTGGAAGATGATTTTTGTAATCGATTAGTTTCGGTCGAATATTTTGAATGTTTATGTCGTATAACAGATACTCATTTTTTTGAAAGTAAAATTTACCGTGCGATTCTGTACGGTGATACAGTCTCAAGTCTCTAAATTTGAGATTTTAAGTTAGAGACAATTTTTGAGACTTGAGACGATTTTGCTATTCTGTAAGTGACAGTCACAGAATCGATTACATTTCATTATTCAGAGATGTTTTTACACTTGAATGAAAATAAATATGTCGATAACAAATATTAAATTGTCTATAACATAGTCAAAAAACATAATTACCAATAAAAATAAAAATATATGTTGACTTTGTTTCATAATATTTACGAAATTTATGTAAAATTGATTTATTTTTAATTTTTTCGTGTTTGAGTTGCTTACAAAATATAAAAAAACGACAATCGATTAATATCTATGATGATCTCTATTCAGTATATTCAAAATGGCAGACAAGAGTTCTTTTTGGTTTTGTGACCTGCTAACTACCAGGTCTCAAATTTGAGGCAATATTTTGAGACTAACGGTAGAGACTGTTTAGTGAATAGTAACTATGTAGTCACAAATTGAGATTTTACCTCAAAAATGTCTCAAATAGAGACTAGAGACTAGTTACAGAATCCCGCCATTAGTTGGTGCATAGGAATAGACAAAATTGGTAACCCTTTGTAAAATGTCCAACTTATATTCCACAATAACAACGACAAGGTGTATTGATTTTATACAGTTATGTATGTACATATTTAATATACACTAGGTTTCGTTATTTGTGCGGTTAAACACAGAGTACAGTCGTCTGATAGACAGTAACGAAACGAGTTTACCCGTACGGTGAGTTATAAATGGTAGTAACCGTACATTTTTTTTTGATAGTGTTAATAATTGTGTTTTTAATCGCATTAAATTCGAACACAAGGCGTGTTCAATTTGCATACGCGATAATATTTACATTACATTATGTATGTATGTACATAACAGACTTGTAAGCGTATATGCATATTGCATTCCAAAAGTTCAGTATCAAAGTTCATTTATTACAAGTCAGATGTAATGGCAGTTTTAAGTGATAATTTGTACAGAGAGGTACATATATAACAAATTTTTTAAAAAGTATACATTTATTACTAAAATTAGTGTTTTTTTTTTTTAATTTTTTAATTGTAAAAACAAAAAAAGCATCAAATATATTTAAATTTCATGTCTTTTCTTTAATTTTCGTTGCTGAGATGCTCTAAAGTTGGGCATCCGTTTATCTCTGATAGAAATGAGTTCGAATTGAATAATTTTGATTCCTTTGTTTAGACGTAAAGTGAAGAGTAAACGAATGACGCTCTGACATAGAGAGCGACACGACATAACAGTATGACTTAACTATAAATGGCGCTGTTACTCCTGCTACATGAACATTTGTAAGATGGCAGCGACATAACAATGGCCGGCATGTACACAAAGCAACGCAGCTGTCCATTTTGTATGAACACAATTTCGTTGTTGCCATACTAATATCTTTCACTTTAATGCAATTTTAATATTTTGTTCAAAGTGAAATTTTTTATGCAAAAAATAAGTAAATGGGTAAATTTATTTGTTTTCAATTATTAATTGTTATTACAAATAATATAACAAAGCTATTTTATGCTTATCTTTGTAAAATAACGTCAGGTTTGTTAGAGCTTTGAATAATTTTACATATTAGTATTCCTAGTTCTCCTCAACCCTCTGCTCTCTACTGTCGTCGGCAATATTTAAAAATACTTTTAAATTAGCGAGAGCGACAACTGGGAGCCTGCAGTCGTGTAGTCGTGCAGCTGTCTAAATAACTGTGTCCATAAGAACGTGTGTATGAAAAGTGACAACAGCGATGAAACAGTTAAAATATAATTTTAAAAACCAGTGGAATATTATTGTTTCTGTTCAGTTTTCATGAAGAAATAATAATTAGAAAATACTGCTATACGTCATTGATTACAAAATTGTTTGTTTTTAATTGAAGATTGATATTTCTTAGAAGGCTTGTATGTATGCCTGGACATAGCGGAATTACTGGGAGGTCGATTTGGAAAGCATACCATTGAAATAATAGGTTGTCAAAAAAGTCTTGCGGTATTTTATTGAATTTTTATTGAAATTGAAATGAATTTTTGATGACTCATGCCCAGCTCTTGACCGATGCTACGGCTGCTACTATGCCGGTCTCTTTCGACCAATTCAGCGATTTTACCGCAATTTTCGACGACAGGCCTTCCGGAGCGTGGCGCATCTTCGACCACCTCTACACCAGAACGAAAACGTTGAAACCATCGTTCTGCGGTGGAAATGGAAACTGTATCGGGTCCATAAACTGCACAAATTTCATTGGCGGCTTGAGATGCATTTTTGCCTTTATCGTAGTAGTACTGTAAAATATGCCGTATTTTCTCTTTATTTTGCTCCATGTTTGCGACCTTATAACTCACGAACGACTTAAGAGAAACGACAATCAATCAAACACGTGTAGCGCGTGAAATGAGCTTTCCAAAAAGGTATAGTATGACACGGTGTGACGAATAAAATTAAAACTACGCGCTTTCAGCGCCAACTAGCGAAAATTCCGCAAGACTTTTTTGACAAACAATTATATCGATACAGTTTGATTACAATATTATATGTATATACTCAAGAGATGTTATTAGTGACAATTATGATGAAAACTCTCCTTAGTATTTTAAAATAAGTGCTTATCAAACTTTTCTTATTTGGTTATTGTTGCATGTCATAATATCATTCGCACTGTTTTAATTCTATTACTATGACGTAGGATTTATATATTTCATTTGCACATATATACATATGTACCATATATCCCACATACTTATTATAAGTGTAAAAAAAATCAGAAGTGTGATACATCAACCTGTTATGCGTGTTTACAATAAAACCTCCAAAGTTTAAGTGTAACCGCCAACAATAAAACCGGTAGGTATCAAAGTGATGAATATTTCAATGCAAAATGGAGGTCGAAGCTGCCGAGTAAGAAATTAACATTTTTTCCCACAGACACTTGTTTTTATTATGTACATAGTTAACCTTTATATATTTTTGGCAGTTCGGTTTGAACTATTGTTTTATGTCACTATGAGGTGGTACTACGTACACAAGACTTTATTAGAAAACTAAGTGAAGAAGGGCTAAGTTCGGGTGTAACCGAATATTTAATACTCTCTCAATGAAAAAAAAAACGGGAAAATACTTTTCCATTAATGTTGCGGAAGTCATATTAAAGATAAAAAGCTTAGAGATAGGGGGCTTTGACAATGGTTTAGACCAATTTCATTCATATTTAGCGGTAAACCACATTATGTTTATGAAAACTTTTTAAATGCACACATGCCCTTGCCAGAAAAGTTTTTATACATCCATCAAATTCCGGGTCCGCTCCGATTACGTAGTTCTGTCTGTCGTGGGAACGGCTATTAAGTACTCTTTTTTTTAACGCCCAAAACCAAATACTGGTCTATGTTGTTTCAAAAATTGTTACACTGTGAGATAAATATTTTTATTTATCATTTTTATTTACATATATACCTTTTACCAACTGTGAAACATTCATCAACCAATTTAAGGCTCCATTTGCTCTACCACATTAAGCACCAGTTGTATACGCTCCTAGATCGCAGGGATACAACCCTTGAATATCAGGCTATAGAAACCGGTTAGGCGATGTTGAGCTCGAAATATTTAATATATGCATACCCCATGTTACATGTGTTACTTCGTGGTGTAAACCTTTCACGGCTTTGGTATTCACTCCTGTCAGACGATCTTAGGAGATGGAGATACGGAACAGATAGACATTGAATGACGAAGCGCTCACCAGAATTAGGGGTACTTGTAATAGCTCGCCTGATATAAATATTATTAGGGTTTGTCTGATAAATAGCATAACCCGGCGATCTATGTTAATCCTCGCATCATACCATCTGCCCATAATTATCTCGAACGAGAAATCTCTCGACTTTATTTCTGTGCGCGGTTTGTTAACTTTAATAAAGCTAATTGGGATGACTTCACAGAATTAACCGAGAGAACCTTCACCGCACTACCTATTCCTATATATGTACGTAATCGTTGGCGAACGTAAATCAACACAAGCTAACAGAATGGATAGAGCACCTGAAGACTTGTAACCTCCCTAACGGCGTGAGTAAGCTTTCGACTCTGGCTTTGTCCAATCCGAGCAGTTATGATGACTAAGTTGATATTCAATTCGATGACCTTGTCTCCTTGAACCCGAAGTGCGCGAGCTATTTTATTCGGCAGTTAACATTTCACCCTTGGATAGACAAAGCCATACGATTTGTCTCCCGAGGGTTGCACAAAAAGCCAAGAGACTGCGTACCACTTTCTTTTACCGACGACGAGGTTCGGTGTGTTTATAACAGGCTAAATCTTCCAAATCCATTGGCCCAGATGGAATAAACTTGGTGATGCTAAATCATCTAGGCTCGACGGGAGTAAGTTCCTAATCAAGGGCCTCAATCTCACCGCTCACCATTCTTCAAATACCGGATGTTTGGAAAGTCCGCAGAGTGGTCCCACTACTGAAACCTGTGAAACTCGCCATCAAATGGAAGTCTTATCGCACGATAACAATTCTCTCCCCAGTAGTAAGGTGAAGAGAGGTATTCTGAACCACCTGAGCGGTCGGCAATCATCCTTACTGTTTCGTGGTATAAACTCCTATGTAATTGAGAAGAATTAAGTAGGCGATTACGCAATGCGGTGCGGTATGCGGTGCCCTTTCCGCTTTACTGATTAATTTCTACATTTCGAAACTCCTTCAACCACAAGAGGGAATTTCTATCACCTCGTACGATTATGACTGCACCATATGACGACAGGTAATGGAATCGATGGCATGCGGTCTCCGACATTTCCCGCTTCTTCTCTGCAAGGAGCCTGACATTCTCTTCTACTAAATAAACAGCGACCACATTCATAAACTGAACGATAGAGTAGACCTTAACATTAATGTCGATGATGTTACAATTCGGACTGTTAATAATCCTAAAATTTTAATTGTAACATTTGACAGCCTTTACTCCTTCACTGTTCATACGACCGCGATTACTGTCAAAGTATACGTACAGAGCAGTAACAAAATCCTCAAGTCACAGTGGGAAAAGACAAAAAACGTTCTAGGCAACATACAATGCGATCTGCTGGGTGGTCCTAAACTACGCCGCACCGATTTGATCGCTTGAATGCTGTGAAACCCAGAAGAAGAAGCTGCAGACCAGAGAGCTGCAACGAGTATAATAAAATCAGGACAAACAGTGGTGCCAAAAACACAATCAAATCAATTCAGTTCAGCATAGACAACATAGTTAATCAATTCGTGTATCTGCCAGCGTCAACTGACCTGATGCAACACGAACAATCTGTTCTTCGGCAATCACGATCGTGTAAACGTATGGCTGGCTTCGGTTGCAATCGTATCGTGTCACTGATTTGTGGCAAAAAATGTATCAGCTTTGAAAATGTGCGCGTGTTACAAATTTTCGAAGCGTAAACAATGGAAATTGCATCGAATACGTACATATGTACATACATATATACATACATATATACATACATTTGTTGTATGTATGTATGTACTCGATGGAATTTCCATTTTACATATAACATATATATATACATACATACATGTGTATACAAACATATGTAGTTGAAATAGAACAGAAGTGCACTAGAGAAAATCAGTGTTTAGGGGATGATATACAAACCGAACGCTGACGATCATTTCAATCATTGAAGCATGAGTTTGCATCACTTTGGGTATTTTCTGCTGATACGAACGTTCATAAACAAATCAGGTATAAGCCGATCGCTTGTGATACAAAGTTGTTCTCTATCGCTGATTTGAAGAAAACAGTTCGCTTCGTGTATATGAACTGAACTGGCAGAATCATACAGAGTAACGGATCAGTACTTAAGTATAAACAAAAATTTATTACTCTTTGCAGTTCTCTGCTGCAGACATATCAGAACACTGCACTCCGGACTATAACAGGATGCTTCTTAATGTCTCCGGTCGACGAGATACATAGCGAAGCCCTTATGCTTCCGGTTAAGGAACACAACGAACTTCACTCCAAGCAGTTTCTGCTAGTTTTCGCTAAAACCATCCCTGCAGTTGTTGGCTCGATGCGCATCCGACACCTTGGAACAGCGAGAGATCTTTCCTAGACTACATCGACGATATTGGAAAGTACGCCGACCAGATTATGGACGCTACTAACTTCACACTGTCCGCTATTCACAGTAAAGCTATTCTTATGAACACTTTCACGAACTTCCTTCAGTGAATGGCATACTTAACGTTAAATCTTATCACAGGAAGGGCTTTAGTTGCCCAGAGAATCTAAAGTGGCTTTTGCGCATTTTCGTTCTCGATATTATAGCAGATTAAACTCTTACTTATCCAGAATTGACCTCGACATAAAAAATACATTTCATACAAGCAACGGGTTCCGTACTATTACTAAGCTTTCGAAATATGAATAATATGTTCTTTCTAACGGGATGGAGGTCTTCCTCTTCCTCTGCTTCCCCCGGTGGGTACTGCGTCGAACACTTTCACAGCTGGAGTGTTTTCGTCCCTTCGGACCACGTGATCTAACCAGCGTAGCCACTGTCTCTTCGTTGAACTATGTCAATGCCTTCGTATATCTCACTCACTACAACTCATCGGACGATACATCTTCCGCAGAACCTTTATCTCGAAAAATCGTAACGCTGTCATCGTTCATGCCACTGCATTATTAAGAAGGACGGGAATAATGAGTGATTTATAGAGTTTGGTCTTTGTTAGTCGAGAGAGCACTTTACTTCTCGATTGCCGCGGCTAACATTGTTGTTGGTGTTAATACTGGTTTCAAGATAGACGAAATTATCAATGACTGCGCAGTTATGACTGTCAACAGTGACGTGGGAGCCCAGTCGCGTGTTCGACGAGTGTTTGATGACAGGGGATATTTCGTTTTGCCCTCGTTCACTACCAGACTCATTTGCCTCGATTCTTTATCTAGTCTGGATAAAGCAGAACTAACGGCGCGGATGTTGAGGCCAATGACATCAATATCAACGGCGTACGCCAGCAGCTATACACTCTTATAAAACATTGTGCCTTCTCGATTTAGCTTTGCAGCTCGAATTATTTTCGACAGCGGTAGATTGAAGAAGTCGAATGATAGGAAGTCGTCTTGTCTGAAAATTCGTATCGAACGGATCGGAGAGGTCCTTTCTGATCCTGACGCAGCTTTTGGTATTGCTAGACGTCAGTTTACACGGCCGTAATAGTTATGCAGGAATACCAAATTCAAACATAGCAGCAGAAAGCCAGCTCCTTTCCATGCCTTTTGTCAAAAACAGCTTTGAAATTGACGGAAAGGTGGTGTGTGTCGATCCTCTTTTCACGGGTCTTTTCCAAAATTTGGCGCATGGTATTTGGTCAGTTGTTGATTTTCCAGGCCTATAGCCACACTGATAATGTCCTATCAGGTCCCACCTTCTGTTGGACTTTAATCTTTCACACAATACGCTCAATAAAGCCATATATGCGATGTTGAGGAGGCTTACCCACCGTAGTTGGCGCAGATTGTGGGGTCTCCCTTATTATGGATTGGACAGAGCACACCTAAATTCCAATCGTCGGGCATGCTTTCGTCCAACCATATTCTTGCAATGGTTTCGTTTACAGTACCAGTAACGAGCTGTACGTTAGGAACATGAGTTCCCTTACACCGAGTTGCTGGTGAGTGCTCTCAGAGAGCGGTAGTGCAAGTCGAGCAGAAAATCGTTCGGCTGTCTATAGTGATTGTAGCTTCTCGGCGTCGAACCTCCTTTGTATTTGTTGACGATCGTCTTTTGCTGCACAGAGGCTTGTGCGTATCTTGACTGCAACAAGATAGTACGAGCCAATGTTAGGACCTCGGAGCGTACGCACGTCTAAAACATTAGAGACTTGTTTTCCGTCTATCACAACATCAGGTGGTTTGGTTGGTGATTTTTCATACGGAGACAGCCAGATAGCTTGATGAATCTAGTACTACATATAACCATATTTCGGGCCAGGTCGAAGTCGATCACCTCAACCCATTTGGGATGTTACATCATGGAGGCTGGATTTACTGACTTGTACCAAAGATACCTTCTTTGTCCACCCTGGCGGTAAAGTCGCCAAGCACGATTTTGACATCTTTGCGCTCATAGAAAACATCTTTGGTCACATCGTCCTTCTCTTCCGAGAGGCGTGGGCGCAAATGTACGAATACTTTGATTCGGATTGTGGTTAAATGTTCCTCCACCGGGGTGAATGCCAGGACTCGGCGACGGAATCTCTCTCCCACCACGAATCCCACACCGAATTTGTGCTCCTTTATATGGCCACTATAGTAAATGTCATAAGGATCTACTCGTTTTAGTCCTTGTTCCATCCATCGCACTTCTTGGACGGCAGTGATGTCAGCCTTTACTTTTACGAATACATTCCTTTAAATTGTAATCTTTAATGCGTTTGCGTTGGTCGTCATCAAAAGACGTGTCTTTCATCCGAAGCTGCTGTTTCGGTTATGTGGGCAGTGGAGAGGTTACAATTCGATTTCACCAATTTTCACAATGTCGGAGGGTATGCTGAAAATGTAATTCGCATAGTCTTAGTGGTTTGGCAGATTTGTACATTTAGCCTATTAAAAGGCGAGATAGCATCCACTTTTTGAAAAAGTTAAAACCACAGATACCTCTTCCTAATCGTATTCACTGTACCACATTGGAATGTAGTTTTAGGAGATTGCTTTCGCAAGGGAAGTAGATATTAAATATTTTGAAGACAACCAGAGGTGTTGTGGAATCTGATAGTTGTCGGAATCAGAATTGAAACCGATCAAAAAAAGCAGTAGGTGTCATGAATTCAGACATTATTGGTTTGATATTCGAAACAGAATTTGTATCGGTTTTGGGTGTCACAGAAACCAATTTTATCGGTTTTGCTGTCAGAAACAAAGCAAAAGATAGTCGCACACAGATTTGAAATGTAAGTTAAGAAATCGAGCTATTTTATTGTTACGAATTGATTTATCTTTATTTCTATAGGAGAAAACATAAGAATAAAGTACGAAATGTCTTAATTATTGAGTTTTGTACAAAAATGCGGATATTTAAGGGGGGAGCCGCTTTAGAGGCTTGATGTTTTTTTTTGAAAAAGAAATAATTGATTAAAGCGAAATTTCTAGGGTTTATAGTTATATATTAAAACATCACCCGACAATTTTTTGGATACGAATTCTTTGATATTCTGCCTTAGGGAAGCGATTGCCCGATGCATCTCGTGTGTGCATTTGTCGGACGGCGGAAAGTATGCAGGTCACAATTTCTGTCGGAAACAAAAAATTTTAAGAGATTCATATTTGTGTATAACTTATGTTCAAGTTAAACTAGGAAAACTTCAAAAAATAAAATTCTAAATTTTTTCAAAAATTGGTTTTTGACCAAAAAAATGTTACTTTATGTTGCTTAAACATATATTTAAACTTTCCTAATTTTTTTTAGTTTAAATAGAAGATAATTTAATGCCAAAGATAATAAACTTTGCTCCAATTCCATTCGTTTAGTTTTTTTCAATCCTGCCCGCCAATTAAGAAAAATCGTAAAAATGAAAAACCGAGTCAAAGTTTTCGCTTTCTGCCCTAGCGCTCATATATCGCTTGGTCACTATTTCCCTTCTAACTTCGACAATATTTCGAATTCCCATCTATAAATTCCATCTATAAATTTTATCTCTTAAAATCTTTCTTTAATTCGGAACTCATTAAAAACTTTAATATGATTGCCTCCAAATGTATTCATTTGCAAGTTTTGTCACATTAGTAAACAGCTGGTTCGAATATTGGTTTTGCGTATGTTCGAAAAGACGAAAATCCAATCAGATTCTATGACACGATTGATAATCACAATTGGTTTGCAATTCTGTCAGCTAAGCAATTCTGTCTTTGATTCCGCAACACCCCTAAACAATTTTTACTTACGAACCAAAGTTCAATATTGGCTCAGAAGAAACGGCTTGTGTTTGGCCAATACTGAGCTCCAACCAACTGTAAAATTGTAAAAATGGTGGGGGTAGTAGCTTTGTGTCTTAACTGCTAGTAACTGCTTGCTATCAGGAAGAAGAATAATGACGAAAGAGCGAAATAATGAAAAAGTAAAGAAACGGAAAATCAGTAGGAACTAGTTAGAAAAGATCTATCAAATATCACTATTCAAAACAATGAATATAAAAAAAAATCAAAGAAAGTTCTTCAAATCTAGATTGTCTTCACATATGCGTTAACAGCTATTTCTATATATGGCAGTAGAAATTTCACTAGTAGAAGCTAGCAGCTCTCTCAGACTTTTACGCTCTCAACTTGTGCTCTTTTGCTCTTTTCTGCTGGTTTTTCGGGTTAAGAAACGCTTTTCCAACAGAAATTTTGCTAGCTGGTAATATTTAGCAGTTATGAAACAAACTGCTGAAGATATTTGTTCAAAATTGAACATGTTCGTTGCTACCAAAGGGAGGACTACAACAATATATGTACTTAGACCTTTTTATATTTTACATATTGAATAAGATAAGATAAGAAATATGTAATTCTAAATATATAAAAACATACAGTCCACTAATATTAAATATCTATGTTCAAATATATTGAATATACATACATATACATATGTATAAACATAAAATGCAATGCACAAACATAATTACTAAGGATAAGATCTTTGCATATGATAACCAACTATTTGTAAATGTACGCATATGAAAACAAACCCAAGGTCACACAAAATGTTATTGTTATGTTAAAACAATAGGCAACATACATACATATGTACATATAAACATACACACATACATATATATTTAGTTATTTAAGATATTTTGAAAAATAGTATATAAAGGTTTGTTTACTCTTAGACGATCTTTACTTTTCCCCCACCAGTGGTAAGAATCTAAAGAATCTGTTTTAAGTTTGACCGTTTGATCCTTCAAATCAAAAATGTTATTACCTGTATAACGACCCACAGTATAAAGCGGTAATCGTGCAAATCGTTTTACGAAATAAACCAAATAATATTGTTATGGGCAAAATAATGGGGTACATTTTTAGAAGTATAAATTGAATTGAATCCTTTGAAATCCTTGTATAGGAACGTTTGCGTTCTTTTGGGGAAATCTTTAATGGCTATCAGGTTATTGTTCTTAAAAGCATTTAGGTTAGGTTAAGATGTCGATTTTAACAGGGATCTCACTTGGGCACCTTAGAATGGCGGTCGAACAGTGGTAGCTAAAACGTCTATGTAATACACTAGAGAGAAAATGCCTGAATGTTTCGATCTCACCCTCCTTAATACAACTTTGACAACTAGCGTCCGAAACGATTTTAGCCTTACCGCATGAATGCCCATAACAATGTCCAGTAAGAGCCCCACGATTGTGGATAAGTTTGCTAAGGGCAAGTAGCTTAGAAAATGTCCTGTGTTCCCTTCTAGAACTTACAGACGCACAGGGTCGTCGACCAGTCTCCACTTTGTAGCAAAAAGTCCACTGATATCTTAAAAGTAGGCACTTTTGCCTGAAAAACTCTGCATTGGTCCGGTAACCTAAGCGAAGATTGACTGAGAAATCTTTACAGAAAATCCATGAAAAAGCTTATTCTCCTGCGACTCCTCCTTCCCTTCCACATATCCTTCGCCGGTATACGAAAGCAGAGAAAAAGCCGCTATGAATAGCCTTCGCGATGCAGTGATCCGATGCCTTCCTTACTCTCCTAATTATTTGGCCTCCATGAAAGCTTGCTATCAAGGGTAAACCCTAGATATTTCACCTTGTCAACAGGTTGAAGGTGTGAGCCTCTGAATGAGGGAAGAAACACTTATACCTCTTGAAGAAAGTTTTCTAGAACTGATGACTATGGTGCCTCTATTTGCCCATTCGTAGATGGTATTGGAATAAAGACTAAGATAAAATACCTATGCTATTTATTCAGAACAAATATTTTCGGCACTTCCTCAGACAATGTGAAAATGGATGAAACTAAACGATAACCATACTAGAATTAAGAAACTTCTATAACGGTTAATGTTGATGTTCCATTGAATGGATGCTGCTAATTAATATACATACTCGTATTCATAAAAGGAACCGCATTAGGAAAGGGCATCCGTAGTTTTAAAATTTTTTACAAAGGGAACAAGGTCCGGTACCACACCGTCCCTTAGATTTTATTGTTATGTTATGTCGAAATCCACTTAAAGTGCGATTAAGCACTGAATAAAGGCGTTAGAAGTGTCTAAATTAGCTTTTGACCCCCCTCGCAATATAACAGTATAACACTGATACACCACACACATCATATACACCACCTCGTCATCATGT
Source organism: Bactrocera neohumeralis (assembly GCF_024586455.1). Lineage (NCBI taxonomy): Eukaryota > Metazoa > Arthropoda > Insecta > Diptera > Tephritidae > Bactrocera > Bactrocera neohumeralis. The sequence continues at coordinate 44,948,406 of NC_065920.1, read as the reverse complement.
ACCACATCATCATACACATCATACCTTCCACATCGCATATACGTTTACACGTTAACAACCGCTTTCCCAGAGTCAATATATAATTTCTTCATTTTTCTGTCGAATTCGTCGCCGAGTTAGAAAAATAAAATAAAAATAAATAAATACTTCCCCTCAGAGAACTTCTTTTCCTATTAACAGTGTATCATTGCGTCTAAATTGGATAAAATCGGGCAAATATTTTCCATATAGCTAATATAAGAATTTACACTTCTTGCTATGATTTTCGTACTCTAACAGGCAGTTAGTCGGATGTGTCGGCTAGTGTGTCAGCTATCTTTATGAGACTACGTAATACCATGTTCTCAAGTATATTACGTGTGATGCCAAAAGTTATTACAATCATTCTAGATCTAACTAATTTAAGATTGCTTTCTCAGTGCCTGGTTGTCAGCCTTTCTGTCCAATTCTGTTAATAGAGTTGTCCGCTTAAGAGGGTATTCTTGTCTAGGATTTTGAAAAAATCGATTTTTATTTGCATATCTTGAAAGTTTAGACTTTCAAAAATATGACCTTGGAAGGATTTTTCAAAATTCGACTTATTTCCGGAGATACAGCCGATTTTGTGACGTGGTATCCATGTTCACAAGAATTGTCTCCTAAACTTTAAACGCGTTTTGCTCAGAACTGACTTTCGGAACGATACCCACGATTTCTCAGGTTCTACGGAACCGATTTACTTGAAATTTTTATAGAGTCTTCTTTATAGGCTTGTCTATGGTTGGAACTAGCCCCATCCCCAAATTTTTATTTTTATTATTTTTAAAAAATTCGAAATAGTCAGAAAAAGTGGTCCAAAAAAACTTTTTTTCAGGCAGTCGCCATTTTGTGAAAAATTTTTTCCCACTTTTCCGTAGTTCCGGCCATTCCGACATTATTCTAGATTAATAGTCTTTTTTTGTTTTTTGGTTTCAGATAACTAGGAGGGTTGAAATCATGGGTATGGTGACGTGGAAATTTTTAGAGACCCCCCACTTCGTCAGCTCATAATTTTTGAAATGTTTTACTTTTTTTTTAGTTTTTAATTTTTCTCTGTACTCTTCTAAAATTAACAAATAACTAATAAAAAAATGGATAGTGTAACAACTCACCTTTACCACCAGTAATAAGACAAATACAGTATTTATTTTGATTTAGACTTTATTTCATCAGACTTCAGTTTCGTAGCACCTTTTACTTAACCGACCCAAAACAGACCTCTCCAACCGCGCCATTTCTATTCCTCTCCGAATCTCCAGGCGCTGCCAGATCTCTCGCGCTGCCAGATCTCCACATATAGTAAAAATATTAATTGCCTTTTTTTACGACACTTTAAAAATTACCTGAAATTCATGCTTCTATACCAGAATACCCCCTTAATAGATTGTACTTAATAAACATCAATAATTTGTATGGTTAATGGAGATGTCCGCTTAATAGAGCGGCTAAGTTCTGGTTGATACGATATAATATATATGTATATCGGTCATTATGTAAGGTATATTAATGAAACTCAGGGATCATCCTTATCTGCTAGCAATATGCCTTTATATCAAAAATGCGTAAAAATCATAAGAGAAAAGAAAACATGAAAAATAATGTAAAAATTAATTAATAATGATAATATCAGCGAAAACAAAATAATTAAATAAATAAACGATAATTAAAAAATATAATTATAAGCATAAAAAATAATTAAACAAAATAAATAATAATCAAGCCTAGATGTTTTGAAATGAGGGCTTTTCATTTTGAGGGGAGAGTTAGGAACGTATTTCTTATAATATTATCTTATCAAAATATCCTAAACAAACAAATATCAAAACAACCTTGAATTTTAGTAAACAAAAAATATCAAAACAACCTTATATTAGAACAAAGGAAATACTATCTAAGCAAACACTATATTTTATGTAAACAGACTTGAACAAACAATATATTGAATGTAAACAAACTAGCAACTAGTAATAAGTACACATACTAGTTAGTATAAATGTAAGATCCATGTAACAAGTTCGTCTTAAGAGTATTAATAAAGGACACATCTCGGTGCAGCTCGAAAATATATCTTTTGACTATACTTTTATATTAGGTATATGTGACCTAAGGGATGTATTGACCTAATTTTATCAAATTTTGTAATACACATACAAATAATGTGCTCCCTGAGTTAAGGTACACTTATGTTACCATCACCAATACATTTAGAGTAAAGTCAGCCGGATGTTCGAAAATCATGATATTAGTTATACGAGGGTTAGAGAAAGTTTTCATCCAATTTTATCCATTTTAAGCACAAAGATACATTGTTATTAGTAAAATCGGTTCTCTCGTTTTCACTAAAATCAATCACACATTTTTATACTCTTTCAACCAGTTGCTACAGAGTATTATGGTTATGTTCACCTAACGGTAGAAAAAAAAAAATTAAAATAACCGCTATCACGCCCACAAATCGCCATTAACCGAAAACACATAAAGTGCCATAACTAAGCACTAAATTAAAATATAAACTGTAATTTGGTATAGGGGATCGCAGTAGCAAGGGTATAAATCTTATAAACTCCTACCGGCAGTGTGAAAATTGATAAAATCGGATTATAACCCCGCTCACTCCCCATATAACGGTTCTGTTAAAACCTACTAAAAGCGCGATAAATCAATAACTAAATACGCCAGAGACATTTAAATTTTACCTCAGAGATGGTATGAGAGAGTTTTCCGGAAGCCGGTGTTAAAATTGAACGATGGGTGTGGCACCGGCCGCTTTTTGGTGAAATCCCATATCTAGGGTCTCGACCGATCGATTTCGACAAAATTTAGTGGGTGGCATTTCTTTACATTTTTGTGTCACAGTGTGAAAATGGGCGGATTCAGACTACAACCACGCCTACTTCCCATATAGCACAATTTTAAATTCCATTTGATTCGTTCAGTTTCCAATACACAAATCTAGAATGAGTCAATATAACGGGATAAAACTTTGAACGCATATTGTATTTAGATTGTGCCACTTTATGACAAAAAATTGTTGAAATCCAATAAAACCTGTTCAAGCCCCTAAGTATCGAATATTTAGACCCCGGTACCTATAGTTGACTTTTGATCGAAAATGTCGGTCAATGTGTGATATATATAACTGAAATTAAAAGATAATCCTTCTCTTATATAGGTATGTCTGTATGTCAAAAATGAGTTGAATCGGACCATGAAGTATTAGCTCCCATGTATGTACCTAATATAAAAATTTTCGAACTTTGGGTAGACTTTGTACCGCATACAAGTATATCGGCCAATATGTGAATAATCCCAATGAAAATAAGAGATCTATATGATTGGTTTTACACTTTAAAGGACTTCCCTAGCTTTTATTATTGAATGTTGCAGGTTATTTATCTAAAATTTGTTACAATAAGTCGTTTTCTTTAATTAGTTAAAATTTCATTTTCAATATTCATATTCGTTGCATATTGTATAAGAGTATTTTTTTTTTTCTACAGAAAAATGCCACGCCTTCGTAAAAGAGCAACAAATATTGGTCGACGTACTCATAACGCGCAATGGGTCTATAATCGCCGATTAAGTGTAAGATTTTTGCCCTTACCTAAATTAAGTTAAAGTTTTTATTTACGATACTGCTATTATCCGTGTCTTTAATCATAGACAGTGGCTACTATTATGCAATCTACGAATTTCATCCGTGAAGTGTGGCAATAGATGCATCTTTTTAGTTAACACAGCTCTACATTTCTCTTCGCTCATAGAGTATATGCCTACTTAGACATACAGTATATACTCACACGCTACCGATTGGTCAAATTTTGATAAGTGTACATGTATATATTAAAATAACTTTTTAATAATAATTTTCATCAAAACGGTCCAGATTGTTACAGCTTATTAAAAAATTTTTGAAATTTTCGAATTAACGACGTGTGTACAGGACAACGTCGGTCGGGTCTGCTAGTGTATTTTTAGATTCTAGTCTCTGGATGACGTTTTTCATCTTAAGGTATTTCCCTGGCTTTGATTCTGTTCTTGCAAGTTGCAAGAGTATAAAATGTTCGGTTGCACCCGAACTTAACCCTTCCTTACTTGTTTATTCATAATTCCATCTGAACAACTTATGCTTGAAGTTAAACTGGGTTTGGTTTTAATTTTTGTTCTTTTCCAGCCTTTGGGATATTAAAACATAGTATGTACATATGTATGTACTGCTATGTTATGCAGTGGCGTAGCTAGGGGGGGAAGGGGCCGTCGCCCCGGGCGCAACGTCTTGGGGGCGGCAAAATGGTATTTAAAAACTCCAATTCGGGCAAAAATTCCTGCAAATTGTGTCAAAAGTGTACAAGATATAGGGCGAAAATGGGTTTTTTCTATGGCTTTTAATAAGATGTCTTGTAAATTTACTATCAATTTCCTCAAAAACTGTATTGTGAGAATTTTGGAACTTCAGAATATGCGTGGCTTCTAGTTCCTAAATTTTATATACTTAATATCGAAGGTATTTTGTAAAAATTCACTTTTGTTTGAACCACCTCCTGAAACTTGTAGGTAGGTAGATAAAGGGGGGCGGCAGAACATCCTTGGCCCCGGGCGCCCGAAGTTGTAGCTATGCCACTGATGTTATGCTTACTTAGTTCACTTTGAAAATTTAGTGATGTTGTGGTAGCGATTACCTAGCTTTCATCGAGGTGACTTGAAGGGAGTAGTAGAGTAGGCAGTGTCGATGGGTTTGGATCAAAGGCAGAAAGAAGTTAAGTGAATTGGGCTGGTGGGGCATGCAAAAAAGTGATTAGTATAATACCGGGACTCTTTGAATGCAAGACATAAGTTGAGTATATCGGGGTCTATTCTGAATAGGTAGGAGTTTAACCTACTACATTATCCAGAACGAAACTGCCTTAGGGTCACTCTTGTTTCACGCACACCTTGAGCTCTTGTTCTGCGACTGGTGGTGTTTGGACTCCAAAAATGCCATTCACTGAGAAAGAGTCAGTGATGGTGTTAATAGTTCCACTGTGAATGGCGTTCGATGCCTGTCGAAAATTAGTCGCGTCCGAAACTTGGACGGTGTATGGTTGCATATCGACGATGTGTTGGAGGAATGTTCTCCTGATAATCATCGGAGGCGGTTCCTCTTCAAGCAGGTGGTTGCAACGATGGTTTCTGCGAAAACACCCGAGCAGGAACTCCTTAGAGAGGAGCTCCTCTACAGGTATTATGCGGGCCTCACTGTGTAAGTGCTCGATGGGAGACATCCCTAAGTTGTCCAGAGTGAGGTATTTTGGCATGTTTGTACCTTCCCAAATGTTGAGTTCCAGTCTGTACTCCTTCATCCAGTTCGTGAATAGGGTAACCATGAATTTAGCAGGGGAGTGTTTTAGGTTCCTAGCAGTGAAGAAGCGGGGAAGTTCTGGGAGATGGGCGTTCACTTTTGAACACTAGCCATCAATTCAATTGCCTAACGTTTTGGAGACTTCTTCTGGTGGTTGAGAGAGTTTCCAAATATATTGATTAAACAGTAGCAGGAAAACGGAACGATTGACTGTGTCGAAGGTCTTCCATAAATCCGACGCTACTAGGACAGTTCCCTCACAGGCCGATTTCTGGTTGAGATCACGAGCTATCTGGGCGTTTATGACGCTAAGTGTTGTGGTGGTTCTGTACACTTTACGAAATCTGTGCTGGTGTTCGGCTGGGCTCAGGTGGTGTGTGAAGGTCGGGAATAGCAAGGCCTCAAATGTTTTCACTACTGGGGAAAGGCTTCAGGGGAAAGGTTTCAGTGGTGGTATCTTCGGGTCCGAAAAGGCATGACTTGGATTTCCACATGATTATCGCCATGTCTCCCCGAATTAGACAGGGATTTGACAGTATTCCAAACTTATTCACTACGGTGGAGAGATTGCATGACTTCAGGTGCTCTACCCAATTCGTCCGCTTATGTTGATTTACCAGTTGTGGAATCTCCAAATTGAAATCCCTAATCCTGGGATCACAGGGATCGACCTGGCGTAAGGAGTCGCTTTAGTTTGCTAAGACCGCTGCATTAGCTGAGAAGTTGGGTCGTAGTTCATGAAGTGAGCAGCAGCAGCGATCACCGTGCGGAATTGACGTTCGCCAACGAATACGTCCGTAGGAATGGGTAGTGAGTTGATGGTGTTCTCGGTGAATTCCGTAAAGACGACCCAGTTAGCTTTGTTAAAGTTTATGTAGGTACGGTTGTGCACAGGAATAAAGTCGGAGGGTTTTTCGTTTCTGCAGCATAGGACCACTCCCTAAGAGTCTTAAGGCTTCAACCATTGCATGAATTGCATCTAATCGAAATGGAATTATGGTGGAGCCTTTTTGCGTAAACGCAGCAAAAAAATTATTCCGGGCCCGGTTTAGACTCAATGCCAGCATTGATCAGGAGGATATGGAGCAACCCTGCTGCTAGGTATTGCATTAATAATGACAGTATTACCATGTTACTTACCGATCCAAACTTGATTAGATGACCCATGAACCATAATATTTTTGGTAGTTGTAAATTCAATGATTTATTTCGTTATGTATGTATGTATTTACTTGTATGTAGGTAAATATTTGTATGTACATATTTATGTATATATGAATTCTTGCAAATAATGCATTAATAAAATAATTTATTTAAAATTTTAATACTTTTTTTTTATTTTGTATTCTTTTAAAACATTTAATTAAAAATAATTTTTAATCCCAAAAACCGGATATATAAAATTAAAATCTTAATTAAAATAACTTTTAAATTTTTAATTCCAAATGCCGGATTGAAAAATAAAAAAAAAAAATCCCAAATTTATTTTAATTTGTTTGGTTTGTAAGACCAAATGATGGGGTGGAGGACTAAAATTGAATAACAAGTCATTTGTAAGAATTATTTCATTCTGATTTTATTTTTATATTTCAAGCCTTTATATACAATTTTGCAAACTATCTTATGGCTGTGTTTATTGAAATACCACAATGACATGAGCAATAGTATTGCTACCAGCAAAGTACTACATTGCTCATATGGTACAAGGTCTGTCGCAAAAGAAACAGAACTTTTTAAATATAACTGTTTCTGGTGGCGCCACCTATTGATGGGTATATGAAATAAAAAGTTTGATCTCTTGTTGACATTTCGTAAAAATTTTAAGACAATTGGATAACTACAATCGATGTTATCGATCAAAAAGTGACAGCAGCTTTTGGTCATCGGTCGTAAAATGCAAAGAGCAAATATTAAATTTTGTTTTAAACTTGGGGAAAACGTTTACTGAAAAATTTCAAATGATGAGAAAAGGTTATGGTGATCAGTGCCTATCCCGTAGTAATGTGCATGAGTGGTTTAAGCGGTCGTCTTCAGAAGTCAAAAATAAAGACAATGCTGATTTGTTTTTACGATTCCGGGGGTAATGTACACCGAAAGTTCGTCCCACCTGGCCAAACGATTAATGCTGTGTTTTACCTTGGTGTTATGAAGCGTCTTTTGTCACGCATTCGTCGTACTCGACCACAACACCGTGAGGCAGGGTCCTGGCGCCTGTTGCACGATAATGCGCCGTGTCATCGGTCGACGCTTGTGATTTTTTGACAAAAAACTCCATTTTAATCATTAATCACTCACCCTACTCACCTGATCTGGCACCCTGTGATTTTTACCTATTTGGAAAACTTCATTTGCCCATGAAAGGAAACTGGTTTCAGGACATTTCAGCTATCCAAAAGGCGACGACCGATATTCTCAAGAGCATTCCGAAAAATGACCTTAAACACTCATTTGAAAACTACTTTGAATAAAAAAATATTAATTTTTTGTTGTTTTTTTTAACAGTCCTGTTTCTTTTGCGACAGACCTTGTATTTTGCTAGTATTTGGTGACACACATATGGTCTCTCCCAGGTATTAAATAACTAAATATATGTGTATGTTTGTGTGTATATAGAATATTGTTTATGCTGCATGGTATGGGGTAGTTTTCAAGTACACATGTGCATTTGTAATCAATTGCCTAAATGTAGTATACTATCTTGGGTCAATGGCTGATAATATGTATACATCTTACCATAAGTAAATATGTTTGTGTTGTTGTATATTTGATTTGTTGACTGCACGCGTACTGCATATATATGTATGTATGTAAGTAAATGCATACGTGACTCATATAAGTGTATGTGTGTTGGGGCCCTTTGGTACCAACGCGCATGTTCATTTGTGAACATACATATGTATATGTATGTATGTATAAAAAAAAATCCCAAAATCGGATTAAAAATGTGTTTTTAAATTTTAATGTAATCTCAAATAACGGATTGAAAAATGAACAAAAAGCCATTTTGAAGACAAATATCGAAAAGAAAAAGAAAAAGTAAGTTAACCTAAAAAACCGATAAAAAAACATTTATATTATATTCTCAAAAATTAAAAACTAAACAAAAATATTGTTTAAAAATATCAAATTTAGCCCCAAATACCGTATAAAAAAGTTTTTAAACTCAAGCTTATAACTAAAAACTAAACAAAAAATAATAATTTTGGAATTTAAATTTTTCCCCGTTTGATTACTTCGAATTTTACCTTTTTGGTTATTTTTTCACAAAGAAAGCTGTTTGACTTGTAGATCAAACTGTTTGATTTGTATGATCAAAGATTAAAATAAATAAGATTCTTTAGTTCCTTACCACTGGTGGGGGGAAAATAAAGACCTTATTCAAGTGAGAAATCTTTCATTCTAATTTTATTTTTAAATTAGTAAACCTTATATACTATTTTTGAGTTCTTAGTTATCTAATTAAATATGCATATGTACCGCACACCACAAGGTGTTGTTTTCAACTATACAATGCAATACATGTGTGTGTGTGTGTTGTCATATAATTTATGTTGCATGGTTTGGGTTGTTTTCAAGTGCACATGTGCATTTGTAATCAATTGCCCAAACCTAAGTAAATATGTTTATTATATTTCTTGAGTACATGCCTACAGCGTTTGAAAAACTACGCTACTCTCGTAGCATTTCATTTTACTCTTGCTACCGCTCTCACTTTGTCGGGAGCCGCAGCATAACCTTAGCATAACAATGTAAAGTATGTGCTCTACTCTGCTCCGAGTTTTGTTAGGTAAAAAACTATAGCTGGAGCGGGAGCAAAAAATTAAATTCTGCGCTATGCTCTGGCGTAGCGGTAGCAAAAAATTGGGAGCGGTAGCACAGCAGAGCAAATGAAAATTTTCATGTGCTACAGCTCCCGAATGTGTTTGTTGTTTTTTTTTTTTTTTTTTTGCTATTTTCTGGCATAATATTTGAATTAATTGAATAATTCAAACAAAACAATGTTATGCAAATCATTTTGGCACTTGTTGCGTCAAGTGCCTTTATAAATCTAAAATCAAATATTTTAAGAAATATATTAATAAAGTGAATTAGATAATAATTGAATAAATTATAAATTTTTTTTTATTATGTAAAATATTTACCAATTTTATATTACCAAAAACATCATCTATTCCAAATGTATTACAATACTCAATTACTATGAATTTTCGAAATTAATTTTAACTATGTACATATACTTTCCCCCTTTTTATATACATTAGAGTGTTTTTTTTTTTTTTGAACTATTAATTTTTTTCAGTCCCGTCACGAAATTTCCTTGGAAATACCCCAAAAAAAAAATTCCCTGAAAATTTTAGCCCTAAATATTTACATTAAGAACTGGACCGAGGCATGTAAAAATTTTCCATAGAAAATACACTACAATCCTGATTTTTATCTTTAAATTCCTACAGATCAGAGGTATTTTCTGGCATTTTTATATGTATGTGCGGAAGAAATTGCGGGAATATAGCGCGGGAATTCCCGCAATTGTTTTATTGAAGGAAACATGAATGACGGGAATTCCCGCAATTTACGCGAATGTGTTAATCCATTGCACTGTGTATTTGCAGTTCTATTCTACCATTCCCAATATTTAGTAATTTTATAATTTTTTAGGAAGAATCAGTTTGAAATTGTACGCATATACATACTTCAATGTATATTGCAAAGAATCGAAAAGATTTCTGTATATCTAAAATTATAATAAACCTTTTTATCAACACTCCAATTATTCCGCTTTATCTTTACGTTAGATATCGCGTTTGGTTTGTTATGAATGCATTTGCGTCCTTGACCAATAATCTAGCAAAGTATCCGCAGTGCCTTGACGATGAAAATTCCAATGCCATTTTTTGTTGTGATATTAAATATATCGGACGGGCTCGTCTTAAAAAAAAAAACTACCTGGTTAAGAAGCAAAATCAGTATAACCCATATACTAAGCATGTTTGGAAATGAAAATTTTTACTTATTTCTTTCTATTTTTGAATTACTAAAATTTTCAAATGATTCTTACATAAATTTTGAACAAATGCTTATGATTTGAAATATAATTTTTGTATTTATGAGCTGTATTGAATTTTAGCACAAAGAGATAAAATGTATCCTATGTCCTTACCCTGCTTCTAAACTACCTCCCCACCAATTTTAAGCCAAATCGGTTCAGCCGTTCTTGAGTTATAAACGACTTTCTTTTATATACCAACTTGTACCATACTTGTAAATGCCAGAAAATAGCAAAAAGGAAAGAAAAAAAACAACAAACACATTCGGGAGCTGTAGCACATGAAAATTTTCATTTGCTCCGCTGTGCTACCGCTCCCAATTTTTTGCTACCGCTACGCCAGAGCATAGCGCAGAATTTAATTTTTTGCTCCCGCTCCAGCTATAGTTTTTTACCTAACAAAACTCGGAGCAGAGTAGAGCACATACTTTACATTGTTATGCTAAGGCTATGCTGCAGCTCCCGACAAAGTGAGAGCGGTAGCGATAGCATAGCAATAATTTTAGAAATTTTGCTGCTACGGAGTAGTAAATGAGAACCCTGCATGCCTATTACATATTAATGCATACGTGCCTCATATATGTATGTACATAAGTTGCATATAAATGCATATATTTTTATGTGTTTATTTATGTATGTTTTGTATTGCCTCTGCCTTATCTAATTTATGTGGACTGTATAACTTATTACAATAGCTAGAATATTTCTTATCTTATTTAACATTTGTAAAGAATATAAAAATATCTAAATACATATAAGTATATTAATACATTCCGCCTTTTTGAAGCAATGAACATGTTCAATTTTGAACATTCTCCCGCTATACCTTTGATGTGACGTTTTTTTTTTGCGCTTTAGTATTATCCTCTGCACTGCTTTCGTTTTTCGGTAATTGTTGTATGTGTTTTATTGGTAGACATCCCATCCGTTTCTTCTTCTTGGCCTTTGGATTCAATACTACATCTTCCGCTGTCATACCTCCATCGTCAGCGACTTTAATTGTCATGTCTTCATTTGGCGCTTCATCAGGCGGGTCAAGATCCATTGTTGCATCTGTAACAAGACAACCATCCTCCCTACTTCCTCCGAAGAGATGACTCTCCCGGGAATAAAACGTCTCTCAAAGTCATCTCTTCCTGTAGATGATAAAATCCCTTGTTTAAAGTCATTATCCAAAAATTTAGCTGCTTCTACATTGATTTTATTTTCGTTCATTAGGGAGGTGCTTGCTTTAACCTCCACTTTAGTTTTTTTCGTTTCTGCCAGGATGCATGGTTTTTGATCGCATTTAGTTGTTGACTTATTATCAGCTACCATTGGGTCGTGCTCTTCCGTTGTGTCTTCAACGCAATGCTTCTCAAAACGTATATCTTCTACGCGCAGCTTGCGTTCTTTCAATATGTCTTCAACGCAATGCTTTTCAAAAAGTATATCTTCTAATATGTGGTTTTCGAAACGTATATCTTCTACACGTAGTTTACCTTCCTTCGATATGTCGTCAACGTAATAATTCTCAAAATTATCGTTAAACTGTTTGCACGCGTTATCATATCTGCGTGCCAGTAATTCTCAAGCAGTGTTGTAATTTGTACCTGATCCCGTTATCAGCTGACTAACCATTAGTCTAGTATCTCCTTGAAGACAAGATTTTAAATAGCTCATCCTTTTGGAGTCACTAATGTCCTTATTATTATCGACATACTCCTCGAAGAGCTCTTTAAATGGTTGCCATTCTCGGAATTCGCCTGAGAATTTTTGTAATTCTATTTTTGTTAATTCCAATTTCTCAACTGTTTTTTTTTAAGTTGATTCCTTTTTGTTTTTTTAATACTCGCAAAGTGTCGGTGACTTCAAAAGATAGATCATCTATTTCGAAATTATTACACGACTTGTATTTCATTGTCAATTCGTCGATATTTTTCTCCATGTAGCTCCAATAGTGCTTCAGACGTTCTTCGTATCTTTCAATTTCAGTTTCGTCTCTATTATTTAGATTTATTTTTGCCACTGCAATGAAAAATCGAATTTTTTCTGCTCTTTTTTCAATTGCCTGCTCTATGAGGTCTATCATTTTATCAGTTGGGCTTATTGCCCTTGCTCTTATCTCAATCTCTTTCGATGCGAGTTCCATTTTGAGCTTCTCGATTTGCTTTCTATAATCTTCGACTCTCCTCTCTGTATAATCTAGATTTATTTTCTCAAAACTAATATCTTCTACAGTTTCTTCTCAAATGTTTTATCTTCTACGCGTAGATCGCCTTTCTTTTGTAACATGACCGCAGTGTTCGATATTTTTAACTATTTTTTTTAAATAAACTGTTTTTATTCTTTAAAAAAAATCGTTGGAGGTAATTGTTTTGGTCGCCTGGTTGACCTTGCCGTGCCTCGATTCACAGCCGCTGAATATTTTTTTAAACAGTATTTACACAGCGTTTAGTTTCGTACTACAAGGGCTTATGTGATCATATAAATATGCGGGAATATGGACAATTTCCTTATTCATTTGCCTGTGTAAGTAACAGGGCTTTTATATTGCCTATATACATACATATATAATAGGACTTTTACATATATTGCCTATATTTTATTCATACAGGTCTTACAATTTTGGCTCGAGCTACTTATCCGGCTCGTAGGACCAAATGTTTGATTTGTATGATCAAACATTAAAATAAATAAGATTCTTTAGATTCTTTTAGAATATTTCTTATCTTATTTTGAACAAAGCTTATTTTTAATAAATTGTGGACAATCATATGTTGTTTAGCTCTTAGCTTATTTATATTTAATTGATTTAATCTTGGTGTGGCCCTTAATTTGAAAAATGAGTTTTTTATTTGTTACTCTAATTTGTAAATAACATTTTTTTTTAATTTTTAATCCAAGTACCTAATTTTTTATTTTATGATGTTAGGATTAATCCCAAATTTAAAAAGATTTAATCCCGAAATCAGAATTAAAAATTTTAAATCTTGAATTTTGAATCACAAAATTAGAATTAAAAATTTAATTATTGTTTTTAAAGATTAAAAAACTATCTTACACAGCATATATGCAGTTAATCACAAATTGAAACTTCGTGTTTCTGTACTTTTAAATAATTTTTAATATACTTTTCAATTGGGTTAATAAAATAAATAGTTTATACTTCAATAATTCATAAACTTGAAAAATATATAATTTTTCATTAAAAACTTAACAAAACCTAAAAATATTCAGACTTCTTAGCTCACAAAAGTATTTTGCTTTTGAGTAGTAGTCATATGGGAACGTAAGTAAAAATTATTTAGTACTTCGTATGAAATCCATTATTTTTACAGACAGCTGTCAAACGTCTTGGCATTGATTATGTCAACTTTCAGCAAAATTTGGGGCGTATATTGTCCTATTCCTCTTTTAAAACCGTTTTGAGCACACTTTTGATGAAACTTGGTAATGGGTCCAAAGATTTTCAATTGGATTAATGTCAGGGATTTATGTTTTGGGTCATTGTCGTGTTGAAATAAAAACTCATTTTTTGACATGCCATTTTTTTCAGCACTGGAATATAAATTTTCCTTTAGAATAGATAAATAAAGCAGATTCCCGACTCCCTGAGCTGACACGGAAGCATGGCGTGTTTAAAAGTTGCTTTGACGTTTTTGATATTTAATTATTCAGTTGGTTTCCGCCAGACCAAACGACGACGATCCTTTCTAAAAATTTTATATTTGCGTTCGTCACTAAATATTACAGTTTTCCAAAAAGTCAAAACCTTTAATTTTATAGGTATTAGCGAACGATAATCGCTTTTCTTTATTTATAACCGATATAAGTGCTTTTTTTGTGCAGCACGGCTGTGTATATTGTTATTTCTAAGCGCTCTGCACACTTTGGTGCGAAACGCTGCTCTAAATATGGATTTTCACGATTTTCCTGTAATATTTTACGCGTTTACCTTACTGTCAGTAAATTTGGTCGTCAAAACCACCTTCTTTGCACTTTTTTACCGCACTTTCTATAGTTTGGCGATATCGACTAAACATATCACTAATATATTTTGTGGATTTACTTTCATTGTGAAGTGGTAAAACAATTTTTTTCTCAGCAGGAGTTAATTCTTTACTTTTAATCATTTTTAATGTGCACAAAACCAAGATCACAATCGAAATAAGTGCAGGTGAAACTAAATTCCATTCTAATATGCACTATCTATAATATCCAAAAATAGAAAACCAAACAAAATCCGCACCAACTAGCAGAATTGAAAACGAAAACAAAATACTTTTATGAGCACGAAATTTCGCCGAAACGTGCAATGTATGTACATATGTAGATGTGTATGTACAATAAATTAAAAATACAATTACACACTCGCGCTTTTGGTTTCCCACGAAGCGGTCCCTGCTAGTTATGTATATATACATATGTACATAAACATCTATGTATGTAAATATGTAGGTATATGAAGGTCAGTACCAGGATTTCTCTTAAATATTCACTTATGTCCGCATATATGGTACATACATAAGTATATACTTAAATACATACTTATGTACATTCAAAAGAACTCAAGATGTGTTAAAATCATAAATGCGAGGCGAAATATGTTTGCTCATCAAATTTTCTTTACACCAAATAGGTCATAACAAATCGTTTATGAAACATGACACTCACTGTTTGTTTGTGGAGGCATACCACCACACGTAGAGTGAATACGCAACAGTATGCAGTATGCGCTTATGAACAAAAAGTTAATTTTACAATTACTTTGGACAATTAGTAATAAAGTTCTCAACGCTCTCTAATAATGTAAACAAAAATGTTTAATTGACTCCGTACTTGCGTTAATATTTTCATCAAATTATGTACATACATACATATGTACATATGTACTTAATTGAATTTTATGTATTTTTTGTCCCTTTAACTTCATCTTAAGAATCATTCTTACTGTTACTGTTTGTTGTTGTGGAGATAATGTACGCTTGACAATATTGTCTACACATGTCCAAATAATTCCTTTGGAAGGCATTAGGTACATAAATAAATACATACATATAAGCATAACCACTTTGTTATTACACTCAGTATTGTGTTAAGTGTTCAGTGGTTACGTCGTCAATCGGACATCTCCGGAATATAATTTGTTTTTGCTACCATGTACTTATACTTATGTATACATATGTATTTATGCAGGGCATAATTTATAATACGCGTTAATATTTTAATATCACACCTTGATTCGCCTCAAGCCAGTACATCAAGAAATATTGAAAAACGTAAACAAAAGTTTTTACGGACATCAACAAAAGAACATGTTTGAACATGCATGGCCGGATAGTGCATTGGTAACTTAAACAACAAACCACATTTAATTTCAAAACCAAAACAAAGAAAAAATAAAATAAAATAAAATACACATACTATGTACATCCAAACATGTACATACATACATATACATACATATGAATAAAAATACATCTGTACGTATTAGTTTGTTTCTTAACCGCTAGTAGCTGCTGGCTAGAGAAGTTACTCTCACAAAGAGCGAAATAACGAAAAAGTAATGAAATTAACAAGGAAATATTTAAATGTGGCTTTTCACAATCACTTCAATCAACACTTGAAATTTAATCAATAGAGTTCGTATTCGAATATAGTTCGAAACTATTATAATAAACAAAATCAAAGCAAATTCGTCGTAGAAATTTCACCAGCAGAAACTGGCAGCTCTTAGCTCTTTACTCTCTCAACTTGTGCTCTCTTCTGCTAGTTTCTGCTTTTCAGGCTGAAAATTTGCTAGCTAGTGATAGTTAGCAGTTAAGAAACAAAGTTTATGCATGTATTTGGAATGTTACCATGTTTATATAAAGTGAGGTGTTCTTCAAAATAAATATCAGTATTGACGGGAATTCTCAATGGAATAATTCTTTAATATGTATATGAAAAAATTATAATTATTGATATGTAAGCAAAACAGTTTAATAAATAAAAGTGACCACTGCAACCGCAAATTTTATCTCAACTACATACATATGTATGTACATACATATGTACTTGTGTAAAATGATTCGGAAAATAAAGAAATAAAAAGAAAAAATGTGGGGAAATAAGAAGTAAATCAATGCATGTACATGGAATTATGACATCAGTTAAACGGTTATAAAGTAAAAAAAATGTATCTATACTTAATATTATAAAGAGAAAAATTTTGTTTGTTTGAATTGAATAGGCTCCGAAACACTTGACGGATTTGAAAAATTCTTTCACCGTTGGGCAGCTACACCACCTCCGGCGAAAATTTTCAAAAAGTTAGAGATCCTTACTAAAAATAATGTAACTCAAAGTGTACAAAAAGCTACTTAAAAACACCTTACATCGCCTGCGCTGCGAATACTTTGATTATAGAATAAAATAATGTGCTAAAACTTTGCAGAACATATAAATATCTACAATACTCATATCTACATTGCTACAGCATACTCTGTGCCCAAAAAATAAGGTGACATTGTATTTATTTTGAAAATTCGTCCAAATCAATTTAATCCCCTTCAAAGTAATCCCCTCCCGATGCAATGAACTTATGCCAACGGATTTTCAAATCTTCGAAACACTGGTTGTAGTCACTTTCCGGGATGGCCTTCAGTTCCGCGGCTTGAATCTCCTCTATCGTATAAAAACGGTGTCCCCGGAGCGGTCTTTTGAGCTTGGTGAACAGCCAGAAGTCGCACGGCGCACAGTGGCATTTCGGCGGAAAAAATAGGATTTTTCCACTTTCCAATTTCAAAACTTTAATGATTTTGTTTTGTAAGGAAATACTTGGATAAGAAAAATTCAACAAGGTTTTTTATAAAAAGTGAAATTTTATAGTTAAAAAAACTAACAAAAGTCGACGGAAAGTTATTCAATAAAATCAGATTAAAATTATTGTCCAAATAAAGATTTTTGTGTGTAAGTGTATAGCTATGGCTTTTCTTTTATTTTTTAGTGAAAATATAGCATAGTACAAACAAGTTTATAAAAAAAAAATTTATTGAAATTGGCAAAGTAAGCTAATTTTTATAATTTTTCAAAAATTATACTAAAAAATATCAACTTTTCATTTTTTGATGGAAAAAAACTTTATGTGCTTTGCCTTGCTTAGCCCTCTTACTATAAAAAAATGAAAGTTCCGAGTCTGTACTTTCAATTAAAAAAAAAAAAACAACCGCCAATTACCGTCCCTTTTAGTAACATCGATTTTAATTAACAGACTTCTTATAACTTCGGATCCTTACATAAGAAGCTTAAGGCGTCATTTGAACAAAATTTCCTTAGAACTAGATCCCATTGTTAAAGATATGGTGCTTGCATAATATTACAAATAAAAACTAACACAATTTTTCGCCTGTTACATATTCAATTAAAACATTGCATATTATATTGGATTTTTATCAAGGTAAAGGTATAAATAACGTCACTTTGCGTTTAAGTTTAATTTTTTTTCATCAGGAGAACTCAATTAAAAAGTGTCCCGAATTTCAAGTCCCTAGGTTCAAAAATAAAAATTTTGGCAATTGCAGTTATATGGGAGGTGGGTGTGGCAGTGGGCGGTTTTCCAAGATTTTTTCAAAATTTCTTAATTTAGTCCAGGGAAGTGTTTCTGCAAAGTTTCATTGTTGTACGACCACTCCTTCTATTTTTTTCCAAGAAATGTATGGAGCGGTGCCACTGTGCGGCGCCAGATCTGGTGAATACGGTGGTTGCGGAACGATATGGGTTGAGTTTTTGCGAAATGATCACGAATTACGAGGGCAGTATGGGATGGTGCATTATCGTGGTGTAAAAACCAAGAATTGTCTTTCCAAAATTTCGGCCTTTTTAGACGGATAGCGTTACGCAAACGACGCATAACGTTCAAATAATATTCCTTGTTGACTGTTTGACCGGTTGGAAGGAATTCATAATGCACAACACCACGATAATCGAAGAAAACAGTCAACATGACCTTGATTTTTGAGCGACTTTGGCGCGATTTTTTTGGTCTCGGCTTTCTTTTGGCACGATATTCGCTCGATTGATCGGTTATTTCGGTTCGTAAGCAGAGATCCAAGTCTCATCGCCAGATATAATGCGTTTCATGACACCCTGGTAGTCGGAAAGCATCGTTTCACACATTCAACGCGACGCCTTTTTGCCAAAAAATTCAATGTTTTCGGTACCAGTCGAGATTTGACGCGCTTGAGGCCCAAAACATCCTCCAAAATGGTATTGGCTGAGCCTTTCGATATGCCAACTTCATCAGCAAAGTCTCTAATTGTTAATCGACGGTTTTTCAACACCAAACCTTTGATTTGTTGAACGTGAGCTTCGTCGGTTGAGGTTGATGGTCGCCCTGGACGCTCTTCGTCTTCGACACGTTCACGGCCGGCTTGGAACTCACTATACCACTTGTAAACATTTTTTTTAGACATAGCCTTATCACCAAAGGCTTTTTCCACCATCCTCAACGTATCCGCAGCAGAAAATTGATTCTGTAAACAAAATTTAATGCAAATTCTTTGCTCAACAAATTTCGACATCGCAAAAAATGAAAAACTCACTTTTAGCAGCTCACAAAACGACACGTATCTCAAACACTAATGAATATTTTGACATGAAATTTGACATAAATGTCACTGACTGTACTACTAACCTAAAAAAAAAATAATTCTCCAAATCCTTCGACACGCGCAGCCCTTATTTTTTGGGCACAGTAAAAATGTCCAACTGTTAAAACTACGTCAAAATAAGAAATATTAAAAAAAAATAATAATAAAAGCCTGTCTCTGTAAAAGGTCTTTATTTGTATCTTGGTATTAATCCTTATGAAAATAAATTACTTCATATTCAAGGCTGATTCAATTCATATGAATTATTCAATTCGCACATTACATTCGAAAGATATCACGAATTTAAAAATGTAAATACAGTAAAAGTCAACATTGTGGACAGTCCTCATGGCCGGACATCTCCCATAACTGGACAAATTTCATGAGCACAATGTTTTCATTATTATTTTCATAAAAACTCAATTCCTATAACCGGACATGAACACTATTTTGGCAATATTGCGTTCAAATTATCTCTGATAAACGGACAAGATTTCATAAAATCTGTCACGTAAAATGTGTACAATTTATGGTTCCCTCTTTTTTAAATTCTTATTAATTTTTTGGTGTTTTAAGACAGTTTTTTAAGAACAATTCGTAAAGTGATCACAGCAAAAAAATCTTTTGCGCTGGTGCCGTCTGGTTCGCGGTGGCTCTACGCAAACTAATGGAGTAATTGTCATTTATTCACTCCTGGCTGACATAGACTCGCATGTATTAGTCAATAGAAATGTATGTAATACTGAGTTGCAGCTTTTGACTCTAAGCACTCGTTTTTTCCCCGCTCTCATATATGGACAGCTCCCTTAGCCGGACAAAAACACTGCGACAGTGGGTCTCGGGTTATGAAGAATTTTACTGTATTTGAAAGGAGTCGCGTGGTCGCTGCTATGCGCTCGGCTAGGCTGAAATATAATATGCGATGTAGGCGTCAATGTAAAGAATAAATTGCAACGCATACCAGAGAATCGAATATCGGTGTTCGCAGCGGCTTGCTGAACAAAATTAGAGAACCTCTCAAGTACCCAACCATCAGTACAGAGTATTTGCAGCGGATCGAAGAGTAAAATATTAGAAATATACAAGTACACAAATAATCGGGTTCTGAGCGTTGCGCGTCGCAATCGCGTGTCAGAGATTTGAGTATCAAGCATTCGCAACTTGTAAATTAATTAATTATCTTAACTATAATAGAAATCTTATACATACATATGTATATAAATATATTTTTATTTTTTATTTTAGAATAAGATGGAGAAAGCAGTCGACGAAAAATTAGACAGTCTGACAAAGTATGCGCCATTTATAAATTATTTGCTGGAATTAGATAATGATAAATACAAAAAATTTAAAGATATACAACATTGGATTATATCTAGAAAGAGGTAAGTAAAGATAGTCTGTTATTATTTTCCTTTTTATAAAATTAAATTCAATTTTTAATAGGTATCCGATGAATGTGCTACAAAAGATTGAGCAGTCGATCATAACGCAGTACAGAAATTTGTTTTTTGATGATGGGGTAAGTTTTAATGTACAATTAAAAAAAAAATCATTCGAATTAAGATTTATTCTATGTTGTATGCAATAGTAGATAATTTAGATGTATGAATTAATGCAAAACCAAGGATAAAGGTTTTATAAATGTTCAGCATTTAGATTAATGAGCTAGTCAATCCAATTCGAGCGAGTTAAGGAACATGTTGCTTTTTGCATTCACACCTAAAAAATAACCTAAATAGTTATATATTTATGTACATAAAAAATCGTTTTATTATCATATATCGTAGTTATCAAAATTATTCGCTTACTCCGAAAAAGTAATATAAATTTCAAAAACAATATAGATAATCAGTCAAGATGTTAGTAAATAATATCCAAACGTTAAAAGATTAACTTATATCCAAAACCTACAAGCTCAAAATATCACTTTTACTTTCTTGGATCATTGACATGACGTCACTTAACATGCTGATAGTAAATAATAACAAAGAGCATTAATCCACAATTTAAAACTCCACTATAAACATATTATACGACAAATCAGTACAAAAATTCACGAAAATAACGCGCTACTCCAATCTTAAGAGAATAGAGACTTCTATAAAGCTTATGGATATGGACAATACATTTCACCCATAGTACAAACATTGATGGCCTTACATGTTACAGCCATAAACAACAAATCACTGATTTTATTCCCAAGCTTATATTAATACATTTTACCCAATCTATAAACATGAATAGACTCTAGAAATATGCAAAGAATTAACTTTTTTTTTTAATTTCACACTAGGTGTGCACATTAATTCTACGATACAGTAATTTCCAATTAAATATTTAGAAGTAATGAAAACAAATTATTTTTTATCCACTCAAATTTGGATGAATTAGTAGAAAGTTCCTAGAGTTCGAACTATTTAAGGCTGTGTGCTAAACTTTGTGTTGAGTTGAGGCGAAAAAATTTCCTATTGTATAAACAAATTTTACATTTTGCTTTGTCAAATGGAAAGGAAAAATTTGATAGTTGAAGTTCAAAACAAACCCAATTGCGTCTTTTCCATGCTGGCGTTGTTATTTAAATTATTAAATATATGTATTGGTAAAATGAATTGAAAAAAATAATGTTCTTGCTAAAAACTATAGAATATAGGCTACTAAGACTCTACTTCGCTACACATACATAAGTGCATACATACTTATATCCTCATATATACATAAATAAATATACACTAAGATCTTGTATCAGCTTCAAAAATATTATTATACCCTGAACAGGGTATATTAAGTTTGCCACGAAGTTTGAAACACCCAGAAGGAAGCGTCGGAGACCCTATAAAGTATATATGTACATATATAAATGATCAGTATGTTGAGCTGAGTCGATTTAGCCATGTCCGTCTGTCTGTATATATACGAACTAGTCCCTCAGTTTTTAAGATATCGTTTTGAAATTTTGCAAACATCATTTTCTCTTCAAGAAGCTGCTCATTTGTCGGAACTGCCGATATTGGACCACTACAACATATAACTGCCATACAAACTGAACAATCGGAATCAAGTTCTTGTATGGAAAACTTTCACATTTCACAATGTATCTTCACAAAACTTGACACAGGTTATTTTCTAAGATAATAATGTGATATCAGAAGAAATTTTTCAGATCGGCTTACTATAGCATATAGCTGCCATACAAACTGAACGATCGGAATCAAGTTTTTGTATGGAAAACTTTTGCATTTGACAAGATATATTCACGAAGTTTTATAGATTTTTTTGTGGCAACAATGTTATACCGATATTCAGATCGTTTAACTATACATATAACTGCCACACAAACTGAATGATGCGGAATCAAATGTTTTTGTATGGAAACTTCCTCATTTGACATATATCTTCACAAAACTTGACACAGGTTTGTATTTTATTGTTCATAGAAATAATGTAATATCGGAAGAAATTGTTGAGATCGGCTTACTATAGCATATAGCTGCCATACAAACTGAACGATCGGAATCAAGGGCTTGTATGGAAAACTTTCGCATTAGACGTGGTATCTTCATCTTTTCTTGAATTTTCCTTAATCCTTTCATCTTAATTTAATTTTGCTAAATAATATAAATTACTCGGCTAAATAATATAAATTCAAAAGATGTCAAGCACTTACATTATTTAGAGTATCATTTCTGCATTGAATGAAATAAATTATAACATAAACAAGTGAATAATTATGTATGTATTTTATAACATACTTATTACGTATGCAGTCAAAATTTCGCTTTTATCTGTTTTCATTTGTTTGGCACACAGCCTAAGAAATAAAACTATGAATACTAATTGTTGTATGACTGAGAAAACAAGGCATTTAGCATTTTTTGTAAACACCAGTAACAGGGTGTAAGAAAGTTATATAAAGTTATTTTGTAGAGATAATAGTATAAAAGAAAAAAGCATATGCTATCAATATTCTGAATTTATGAAATTATTTGAGCATACCTTAAATGTGATATCCAAATTAATATTGGTGCTTTAATGGTTTTGTAATATCTTCCATGCTCTCAAATATTTAATTATATTTTATTTTAAATTATATGTAACACCTATTCTATGATTCTACTTCACAGAAAGTGCCCAAACATATTATGGATATTTTTAATACACATGCGCACGTTAAATGCTTTAGTGTAAATTTGTGCTCCGATGACGAAGATAACGCTGAAAATTCATCTGATATTGAAGAAGACGACGATGATGTTATTATCGTGTCCACATCACTAAACACACAAGATAACATGCAGCCGCCAACAGAAAACCTAAATCAATTTTTCAAAAGCAATGATGAAGAGACATTCTCAACTAAACAATGCAGTAAAAACATAGAACAGAAAGTGTCTTCCAAGCGAGCTTCAGGTCCTGAACCAAATCAATGTGTTAAAAGCAATGATGAAGAGACATCATCATCTACGCAATGTAGTAAAACCAAAGAACAGGAAGTGTTTTCGAAGATCGTTTTAGAACCTTGTATAATTGACGAACCAATATGCTTAGATTCGGATGACGATGAAGTATTAATAAATACAGTTCCAAACGAAGGTGAATTATGGGTCGAGGAGGAGCAACTTTTTAAGCGGAGGGGAGA
Source organism: Bactrocera neohumeralis (assembly GCF_024586455.1). Classification (NCBI taxonomy): domain Eukaryota; kingdom Metazoa; phylum Arthropoda; class Insecta; order Diptera; family Tephritidae; genus Bactrocera; species Bactrocera neohumeralis. The sequence goes on along the minus strand of NC_065920.1, from coordinate 44,924,752 downwards.
TTTTATAGATAAAGTTGAAGAAAGTACAGAAAACAAAAGTGAAGCAATTATTCAAACGAAAGCGAATCATTCAAATGAATTGAGCAAAGTGTGGGGTAAACCAATCGAAGTTGTGCAATTACACCAAATGCAGAAGACAGAATTAAATTTGGAGAACACGAAAATAAATACAGATAGGTGGAAACATATCTCTGAGGTTTTAACAAAGGAAACTGGAGTTGATGTCCAGCAATTGCTAAAAAGTATAAATTTGACTTCATCACAAACAGAAAAAAATAAAAATAAGTCGCCGAATGAGGATTTTTTTAGTTCACCAAATTGCACAAATAAATCACCGTATGAGGACTTTAATAGTTCACCCCAATATACAAATACAGGTGTACCTCTGACTCCTTATCCCGTAGTGAATGCCAACGTGATACAACCAAATATATATAGTATGCAAACTCCTATATTGCCACCACAGACACCGCTTAGATTAAATTTGAAAGACCCGCGAATCGTTAAATTATTAGAAAAAAGTAATACTTTACAAATGATTTCAATGGGCATGCCTGTAAGAAACGTAACTACAACAACGGAATTACCGAAATCTGAGCCAAAAACATATGGTGATTATAAACGGCAAAAAGCGGAGAGAGCTAAAAAAGCTGAGGAATTGAGGAGAAGAGAAGAAGCGAATAAAGCTGAGGAATTGAAGAGAATAGAGGAAGCAAAGAGTGCTGAAGAGTTAAGAAAAATAGAGGAAGCGAAAAGATCGGAGGAATTAAGAAGAATAGAGGAAGCGAAAAGATCAGAGGAATTAAGAAAAATAGAGGAAGCGAAAAGATTGGAGGAATTAAGAAGAATAGAGGAAGGGAAAAGATCAGAGGAATTAAGAAGAATCGAAGAAACGAAAAAAGCTGAGGAACTGAAGAGAATAGAGAAAGCGAAAAGAGCAGAGAAATTAAAGGGACTAGAGAAAGCCAAAAGAGCAGAGGAATTAAAGAGAATAGAGAAAGCGAAAAGAGTAGAGGAATTAAACAGAATAGAAGAAGCGAAGAAAGCTGAGGAACTGAAGAGAATAGAGGAAGCGAAAAGAGCAGAGGAATTAAGAGCAATCGAAGAAACGAAAAAAACTGAGGAACTGAACAGAATAGAAGAAGCCAAAAGAGCAGAGGAATTGAAAAGAATGGATGAAACGAACAGGGACACTGAAATGTCAAGTGTAAATAATCAATTGGATTCATTTGGTGAGCAACAAACTGATTTAAGAAGTATAATTTTGAATACTATTCTACCATATAGTGACAAAATACTACATGTCCTTAAGAAAGACAACGATTTGCAAGATCTAACCGATAAAATAGCAGCATTGGGCAATTCCAAAAAAGGATCAGATATAAAAACTGACACTAACACAACCGCAGTAAGTCATCAAATATCATCTTTTGCTGTTGCTGCAGTTAATACGAGCAACCAAAATACCGAAAGTGCAAATAACGTTCAAAATGATGTAGAGGAGCAAACAAAATGCGAGCTTTACTCTAAGTACACACAAAAGAGGAATAAACGTCGGCAAAAAGAGAATAAATCAAAACCTGCTTACAAAAGAATACGAAGTATTTCAACTTCTTCGTCTTCTTCGTCAACAACATCGGAATCGTCGTCCATGACATCGACAACAACATCGCCTTCAACCAGCTCTACAACAACTGCTAATAGTAAGAGAGCAAAAGAGAATCAACCATTGGTTTATGAGCCAATTATAAAATTAAGAAGACTTTCAGCGGAAACCATTTCAAAATACACAAAAACGCCGGCCAGCGCGTCAAGAACTATAAACATACGTTTAGTAGAAGACGTTAGAAGGACGATGAAAACTGTGCATCATTTGGTCAAGGAGAAACCGATCAAACTAAATGTTAAATATAAAAACATCGATATACATATGACCAATACTAATACGAAATTTTGTATGTTGTGTAAATCAAAACCATCAGATTTAACAAATCACTACAAAAGGGTACACAAAATCGAATCTTATGTGGCACGTCTCAGCAGATCGGCCTTACAATATTTGGAAAATAACATTTCATTTGCACAAAAATTAGCACAAAGTACATCACAGAGTGTGAAAAAGTATAAAATTAAATGCGCTTTTTGTCAGGATGAAATCGCAGATAAGTTTATAAATTTTTACAAGCATTTCTCCATACACACCGGCGAATATGCTTTTCAATGTGATGTTTGCAAGTTGGAAAAACCCTACGAATTTGACATACAATCGCATAAATGCCATTCGAAGTCTTGTCGCAATGCCGCTATTCGAACACTCTACCAATATCCCCCAAACGTGCTGGTCATATATTTATATTGTTGTAAAATATGCAATTTCGTACAATTAAATGAAGCAAATACATTTAAACATTTGCGTGATCACCACGATAAACGGCAAGATGATTCGAGTTGCATAACTAAATATATACTGACAGCTATAAATGATGAGGAGACTTGCGAAAAATCCGCTGAATTAGATACAAACTATGATTTACCAATGAAGGATGATGATGTTGAAGATATACAGGTGAAAAATGAGGCCATACTAGAAGATATAACTGAAAAAGAGCAGGTAGAGTCAAATCAAGTGCCTGGTAAGCAGCAAGACTTCAAAGCCACGATTAGCAGCGGCTTAGGAATGGTTGAACTTCCGTATACAAAATACTACAAATACTCCTCTGTACTAAATAAAAATCCAACTTCGGTGCAACAAAATGACGAAAGACCTATAGTTTTGTCATCAGTGGAAAATGTTGTAAATTCAAGTGCTGCGTCGTGTTTAGAGTACATAAAAACGGAATACTCGGACATATTACCGTTACAAAAAGAAAATTATAGTTGTAAGAAACTATTGCAAAGTTCTAGTAAGATTTCTTATCGCCAATATCCAAATGGAGTTTCTTATTTCGGCTTATACAAATGCATGGCCACGGATTGTCTATTCTCGACGGATGCTAAAGAGGAAATATTACAACATCTGCAGGAACATTTGAGCAGTGAATGCCCACCGGAAGACTGTCTACTATGCGGTTACTGTCAATTAGATGCAGAAATTTGCTCAACACCTGAAGAGCTGATTGCACATATACAACAAAAGCATCAACAATCGCAGTTCCAATGTTCAGTTTGTTGCTATCGCGCTATTTCACCAAGTCATGTTTCAGAGCACTTTAAATATGCACACTCAGAACAAGAGTTGCAGTTTGTATACAACTGTGCGTTGGATATCAATTTAGACACTAGTGCCCCAGCAAATATTGCTGAATTGCTGGAAGAAAATGTGGAACCGCTTGTATGTCCGCTTAAAGGTAAACTGCAATATAAAATAAATGTATGCATAGTACATTACATTGTAATTTTTACTTGTTTTATCCTATAGATTGCGTACAAAGTTTCCAGAGCGTGGGTTGGATGAAAAATCATCTCATGCATGCGCACTCTTTAACAATCAAAAGTGAAAGTATTACAGCACTGGAAAAATATGCGTGTATATTTTGTACAATGAATTTTTTTGATTTGGAGAAGGTCAAGAATCATTTGGCTAGGAATCATCCCGACCAGCAACCTTACGTTTGCGAAAGAGTTTTACTTCCAGAAAAAGAGGTAACATTGTCTTTATGCTTTAATTTATAGTTCTTGGCAATTTAGTTTGTCGTGGTTATAACCATCAATACTCAAAACAACAAACAAGAATAACACGATCTTAATCTTGATTTTGTGTATACGGATTTTTGCCCCTCAGACAATTTTACTTCATATATGTCTGTCGGTATGTGAATCAAATTATATGAGAATGTTTCTAATAGACTCACCTTGTTTGGTATCACTCAATCCACACCTTCCCCGCCTCATAAAGCGAAAGTATTGACTTTTGACAGCTCTGTTTAAATTTCTATAAAAGATGGGTGTATTTTCAAATTTCCTGACCTATATTCTTCACATGTTTTTTAAGTTTCCTCTAAAACTCTTCTTTTTTAGGAGGATTTACTGCAAAATTTAACCATAACATTTGTGTCGCTGCCAACAATACCAGCTGAAAATATCAGGCATGTAAAGGTGAAACAAGAATTCGGTTTTAACTCAACAAATGACAGATCCGTGTTAACGAGAACAGATAAAGCGAGCAATACAACCGACGCGGCTACAGAAAATCAGACTGAGTGTGACACCAAGCCAAATTTAGAGCAATTAGTGCGAACAGCTGAAGAGAGCGTCAAACTGAGTTTGCTCAAATTGATAAAAAATACTGGCATTTCCCCCGATTTACTCTATCATTGCCCACAACTTACATGCGGCGGATTTTTCTCATCCTACGACTTGTGGTATAGGCATATGAGCCTACGGCATTGTTGTCTTTTAAGTATTTGCCCACATTGTACCAATGATAAGAATACCGAGTTGCCATTGCTTGATTTCAAAGAGCACTTCGAACTACACTGTTGTCATCTAAATGGCTGTTTCCATTGCGGGGAAACATTTTCTAATGAGCAGGCAACCAGAGATCACATAACCCTTGCACACACAAACATAAATACAGACTCTGCGACGATACAAACAGCAAAGGTGGCACTCTATTTCAATCAATCATTTAATATATTATTGAAATCGGAGCAAGAGAAGGATAGGTACACCCTTTTGTTGGAGCTGCAAGAAGTGATACAAAATCGTTGCAAATATGCAGAAAAGTTGTACTACGAGTCTTTAAAAACACAGTGGATTGTGCCGGTGACTGCGACGTGGTTGGAAAACTTTCCAAGTTTCAAAACTAATGACCGGATCAAACGGAAGTGCTTTTGTCGAAATTGTCCCTTCCAAACGTATGATAATGAATTATTTTATACACATTTAAGAAAAACTCATCAGGTTAATGATAATAAATTTGTGTGTGCGAAATGTGATTTTCATGTAGCGTGCAAAAACTGGGACCCCATTATAGATCACATAAAAATGCATGTTCTGAATATACACATATGCTCGGTATGCTCATTTTATCATCATGATCGACAAGCAATACGTGCACATTTGTCGCAAGAGCATCGCTTTAGAGATGTGCCGATTGTGACGCTAATACGTTCGTCGTTGAGTACTCAAATTTCATTAGCCATTGTATTTGCACAGCAAAGAAAAACATTTTCCACCATAAACAGCTGTTTTTGTTGTGATAAAAGCAATAGTTCGTGGAATGCATTAGCTACACATTTGAGGAAAACTCATCATTTGACATTGCAATATTTTTGTGAAATCTGCGACGAGTCACTTAAGCTCACAGAATGTGATGTGCATTTTAGCAACTGTCATCCAACAGCAGTGTTAAGGATTCGGTGTCACATTGCAACTAACACTCAAATATCTATGGATAGCGTGATGCCATTCAAACTCACAATCGAATCAAATGCCAATGATGCACTCGGAGTAGCAATTAAAGAAGAACCCTGTGATATTGATATGGATAGTGATATTGAACTAATTAATGACGATGATATTGTCATCGCTAATGATATGCAAATGTGCGAAACTCAGAAAAATCCGACAGTTATAAGATGTGTGAGTGTTGCGAATCTACAAAGTCAGCACACAAATAACGGTAATTTTGAAACGCTTGCATTGCCACAGCGACCACTTCCAGGTGCCGACCCTAAATCGATAAGATGTGTGAGTGTTGCGAATCTACAAAGTCAGCACACAAATAACGGTAATTTCAAAACGCATGCATTGCCACAGCCACCACTGCCAGTTGCCGACCCTAAATCGATAAGATGTGTGAGTGTTGCGAACCTACAAAGTCAACACACAAATAACGGTAGTTTTGAAATGCTTACATTGCCACAACCACCACTTCCAGTTCCAGTATCAATACCACAGTTACAGCCACAGCCAATACAACAACTGCAATTGCAATCACGACTCATTCCACAGTTCGGGGCTCAAACGAGGCATATCAACCCGACGAACGTTACAAATACAAACACGCCATTGTTTACACCGCCATTAGCAAAACATAGCAAAAATCCGAATTTCGCTGGTGACTACAATAACAGGCCTGTTGAAATTTTTGTAAATGGTGCAGGTAAGAAACTTATCTAATTTAATAGAATATGTAGAAATTAAGCCGGAATTCAAAGACAAATTCTTATATTTATAAATATGTAATGTGCTCACTACAATTGAGTGCAAAGAAATTTGAAGGTATGAAGACATTTGAGACCATATTACTCTCGATCTTCACACACCGAGTGCACAAGCACAGCACCACCACAGCACTTAAATATAAACGCCCAGATTGTTCGTGAAAACCACTCTCGTCAAAAACCAATCAGTCAATTTGAGCTTTCAGAAGAACGTTCCCTCTAGGCTTAAGGAGTTGAGCCATGAACTATTTTTGCGTTCGTACTATTATATTTCGAGATCAAAATTTTAATTTAAGTTAAATAAGAATTGAGCGGGGGCTCCACCAGGTGGGGTTTGTCCCCAATACTACTTAACTTCTACATACGAGAATGGATATTGATGCCAGGGAATGGAATAAATGGCATGTGTGCAGAAGTAAGTAGCTATCTCACTGAATCCACAGCAACACATATTCACGAACTGGACGAAGAAGTACAGACTGGATACTAAGTCGATGGCATTAAAATTCCGACTGTCAATATCCCTAAGACTTTAGCATCAATGAGTTTTTGCTAGAAACGAAGGCGCCTCTTAAGAGCATCAAAAGGTCATTCCTTGATTACGTCGACGAGATTGAATGATTCGCCGACCAGATTACTGACGCAATTAACTTTAGACATGCACTGACTGCTATTCACAGTAAGGCCATTAACACCTTCGCTGACTCCCTCCCAGTAAATGGCATACGAGAATCTAAAGCGACCCTTGCGCAATTCCGTTCTCAATATTGCAGCAGGTTAAACTCCAACTTATCCAGAATTGATCCCAACATAAAGAAAAACATGTCCTGCGTGTAACGAGTCCTGGCATGACTCTAATCATCTCTTTGCCCAATGAATCCCACTCATCTGTCACCCGTGACCGTGGTAGAACACGAAGTACATCAACAAATTTAAATTCTAAACAATTTCCTTTTTAAATTTTCAGTTATTTTTTAACAGAACAGATAATTTAGTAAAAATAAAAACAAAAAAAAAGCTAACTTCGGCTGCATCGAAGCTAATATACCCTTCACAGGTGCATTTCTTTTAGTAGCTATGTGTTCAGTTTGTATGGAAGCTATATGCTATAGTAATCCGATCTGAACAATTTTTTCGGAGATTATATTATTACCTTGAGCAGTTATCCATGTCAAATTTCGTGAAGATACCACGTCAAATGCGAAAGTTTTCCATACTAGTTCTTGATTCCGATCGTTCGATTTGTATGGCAGTTATATGCTATAGTGAGCCGATCAGAACAATTTCTTCAGATATTACATTATTTCTTTGAACAATAACTCATACCGAATTTCGTGAAGATATATCGTCAAATTAGGAAGTTTCCCCATGCAAGCATTTGATTCCGATCATTCAGTTTGTATGGCAGCTATATGCTATAGTTAACCGATCTGAACAATTTCTTCGGAGATTACATTCTTGCCTTAGAAAATAACCTGCGCCAACTTTTGTGAAGATACATTGTCAAATGCAAAAGTTTTCCATATAAGAACTTGATTCCGATCGTTCAGTTTGTATAGCAGCTATATGTTATAGTGAGCCGATATCGGCAGTTCCGACAAATGAGCAGCTTCTTGGAGAGAAATTGAAAGTAGCAAAATTTCAAAACGATATCTTAAAAACTGAGGGACTAGTTCGTATATATACAGTCGGACATGGCTAAATCGACTCAGCTCAACATACTGATCATTTATATATATAATTTATAGGGTCTCCGACGCTTCCTTCTTGGTGTTACAAACTTCGTGGCAAACTTAATATACCCTGTTCAGGGTATAAAAATACAAATATGTATTTTATTCGTAGTGTGGGAAGGAATATGTTTTAAATTTCTAATTATGCTAAACATGACTACTAACTTTTAGCACTTTCTTCTTCATGTAACAACAAATACAATTATATATTTTTTTTATTTACAGGCAATCGTCTGAGCAATAATTATGCTCTCCAAAATTTTCAACCATGAAAGCGAGAAGGCTTTACGTCCATGGTAAAATTGTGATAAATAAAAAATACAACTCTACTTACTAACTTAAGTATATGCCATATATGGTATATATATTCAAGGGTTTACCGTTGCTAAAACTAAATGTAAATACTTAAGTTTTATAATTTTTTCAACATTTTAATATGTAGAACTAGATACCTTACGACGATAACATTAAGTTGCGATCTAAATATAAAGCGAACCTAGAATTCTATATTCTGGTCGAAAATATTGCCAAACATTTTGTATTGGTTTGGTTTATATTGAAGCAAATAGCTAAGATCTTTTTTAGTACATTATGCATTTGTATTTATGTTATAAACAACCATATTTGTTTAAGTTTTGAAGTTAAATGAAATAAGTTCTATGAATTTTTTAACTTGCAAATTTATTTTCTTTTTTATGACTTTAAAATTTATTACTTAAAAGTCGCAATAAACTGTTGTGTATGTCCTTTAGCATTAACATACATATGAAAGTATAAAATACAACATTTTAAGGAATAAACTACCAAATAAAATTTTTTAAAAAATACCAATTTGAAAATTAAAGTTTTTATACTCATGCAACGTGTTGCTACAGAGTATAATAGTTTCGTTCACCTAACTGCTGTATGTATCACTAAAAACTAGAGATGGAGATAGATATAAGGTTATACATAGTATATGTATATAGTAAATCCGAGTGACTGCCTATCTTTCCCTCCCTGCAAGCTGTCACTTGGGTAAAACTTAAAATATCATGATGAAATTTGGTACACATGATCCCTGGCAAAAAAATAAGGCGAAGATGAGCATAATCGGACTACGGCCACACCCAAAAAATGCCATTAATATCGAATATTTGGACCCCAGTACCTATAGTTGACTTTTTACCGCAATTATCTGTCAATGTGTGAGATTGAAATTCAGCGATAATCTTTTCCTGACAATGGTATGTTCGTGTGCCAAAAATGGGTTGATTCGTGTTCCATATACCTAATACAATGATCTCAATGAAAATGACAGAGATTGCTTTACTGATAACAGTGGATCTTTGTGCCTAAAGTGGATAAAATTGGGCGAAAACTTGACCTAGCCCCCATATAACAAACCATTTGCCGAATATGTCAGTCAGTGTATGATTTATAGGGTATATGTGTATGGTGGATGGTGTATAAGTTATATGATATATATGTACATACATACATATATATATATATATAAATATATATAATACAGTGGAGTCCTTTGATCGTTTTCTCTTTTCAAATTACACCTTGTGAATCCTAAAACGGGTAACGTATCACATTTCCGACTGATAAGATGATCTACGGTATCTTCGTAGCAGATTGCCCGGAGAAACCTACTGCTTCGACCGTTCCTTGACCTTTGGTTTCTGCGTTCCAGCATCGAACACTGCCGTGAAGTGGTGTCACCGTTCGCTCGTTTTCCGAAGTAAGCAAACGTGGAAAAATCACACCGAAAACTCTATTTTGTCTAATATTTCATGCTACATATACCATACATATGTGTATAGTGGCCTTTTGGTATACTGAAAATCGAAGAGACCAATTTTGTTACCCTAACAGTTAGTAGAGCTCCTGAGGTAGAATAATGCAAATAGTTATAAAATGATCTTTTATAATTCGAATCTCATTTCTCAGTATGGAGTTTTCTGAAAACTGAGTCCTTTTGATATACCGCCAATGTCGTTCCGATATCTAAACGCAACAGATCCAAAATTTGAGTCCACTAAGAACAGTCTACTAGGCAGCATTCTTCAAAAGAACTCGACAGCATTCCTTAAAAGTATTTGGAAAATGATTCCAGCTGTACAAATTCCGTCATTTCGATTATACACACATCATCAATATTTAAAACACATCTGTTCCGCAGTTAAGATTAGGTTAACGGAACGTTAATAAATATCACAATATGAATCGTATGGCTAACGATTCGAAGTTAGTTTAGGGTTAGGTTAAAACGACAACAGGGATCTCACTTGGACAGCTTGGAACGTCCTTCCGTTGTGATTCCTAAAACTATATGTAACGGGTTTTTCAAAAGTAGACGGAAAGGGACAGCAAACGACGCCAAATTTTTTTCCGCTCTTTTTACATTTCTCTTCAGTAAGGTTTGCCATTTCATCATGGAAAGATATACCATCCAACAACGAGTCGAAATTATTAAGATTTACTACCGAAATTCGGAGTCAATGGCCTCAACTTTAAGACCGCTACGTCAAATTTATGGTGGTTATAAATGTCCTGTCAGATCAACAATTGAGCGTCTAGTGGAAAGATTTGAATCCGCAGGCACAGTACACAATGTTCCCGGGCCAGTGAGACAAAGAAGTGCACGTAGTGTCGAGAATATTGCTGCCGCTAGCGCATCAATTGAGGAAGAACCCAAATGGCTTCTTCAATAAGCAAATTATGTGTTATTGGTCAGGCTGCAATCCACACGTACTCCATGAGTCATCATTGCATCCGAAAAAATTAGGGTTTGGTGCGGTTTATGGGTCGGCGGCGACATTGGGCCGCACTTTTTCCGTGATGATCAAGATCGCCACGTTACTGTGAATGGGAATCGCTACCGCTCAATGATAACCGAAAATTGTTGGTCCAAATTGGATGATATGGACTTGGACAATGTGGGGTTCCAACAGAACGGCGCCACAAGCCACACAGCGAATCTCACAATCGATTTATTAAAAACCAAGTTTGGTGAACGTGTTATTCCCCGAAATGGCGCAGTCAATTGGCCGCCTCGGTCGTGCGTTTTGACGCCGTTAGACTATCTCCTTTGGGGCTACATCAAGTCTATGGTTTATGCCAACAAGCCAGGGACGGTTGATGAACTTTCTACGAATATGGAACATAAAATTGTATCAGTATCGACCGATCGTGGTGGCCATGCAAAAGAAATCGAGTTCCATACATAATGGCATCGAATGTACTTTCATCGGAATAAAAAATTTTATTGATATCCCAAATCGTTTTTGATTTAGTTATAAAAAAACTTTTGTAGCGCTATTATTAAAACCCGTTATTGTTCATAAAAACCCTCATAAATCGACAAACACTTTGAGCCTGTAATAACTTTGTTAATACGGCTAACATCAATTGCGGCTATTTTCCCTGTTTCGCCGGAAGTATGACTGCTGAGAGGTTTCTCGCAAAAGCTGGCGTTTGGTTGTTTCCACCTCACCTTCCACTATTCGTCAAGATTTTTAGCCTTACCCTGAATACCTATTGGACAATGTCCTGTTAGAACTCCAAGTGCGGCAAATTAAACCTTGCTAAGAACAAGTAGTTCAGTGGATTTCTTGCGTTCTTTCTAGGTATTTGTTGACAACGCTTGCTACGATACCACGTGATCTATAGGTTCAGCGCTTGTAGGCAAGATCCAGCTCTCTCCAGATTTCTCTTGCGAGCTCATCGACTTTGCAGTTGCGGAATCGTTACAACGAAACACCCAAACGAGTTCGAGAAAGAAGTAAATTGTTGCTATTGGTAGGAAGCACAGACACTACTCGACTAACTTTGAGCGCACAGTCAGTAACTCAAATCGCTGTTGAATGCAGACTTCAACTGAAATACACTATCATACAATACGTCTAAACAAACAAGTATCAAAATGATAGTTACTTCCGCCTAAAAAAGACTGCAGAGATCTGGTATATATGATGAAACACGCTTGAAACAAGACGCTTATTACAGAAAACTTAATTTGTGAAGCAATAATTAAAATGAATTTAAACACGCAAATCATCGAATGTTACCATTTTACTTATTAGTTCCATTCTTATTAATTTGAAGTTGTACAAAACTACGCGTGTTTCCGGTAATGCAAACTGCTTAGTTTGTTTAATGTAACCAATTCGAAAAAGCGAATCTGGTATCTTAAATTGTAAGTTATTTATGTTGAATATAATTTTAATATTATTGCTTTATTATATTTATGGATATATATGGATAGTAAAAACAGATTGCGTAAAATTTTGGAATAATCTTTTTGACTTTAGACGGTTCATTCTCTTTGTGTACTTTTCTTGTTGAAATCGATATTTTTTATTCGTCTGTGAGAGTATTATTATTATACTAGGGGATCCTGCCACGCGTTGCTGTGGTATACATTATATACTATTTCATATAATAAACTACAGTGAAAATTATATTTACGAATTAAGGCGAAAACATTTTTGTCGGTATAAGAACCCAAGGGATTGTAAATACTTGAGATTTACTTTAGAAGATGTTCATACAAATAAATTTCGTGGAAAATTTAATTAAATAATAATTTAAGGCTGCTTTCTCAATGTCTGGTTACCAGCCGTTCTGTCCAGTTAATAGAGTTGTCCGCTTAAAAGAGTGTCCATTTAATAGAGCTTTCACTGTATTTTTTATTTATGAATTGTTTTGACTATCCTATCTTTTAAGTTGGTTCAAATTGGACACAGTGTGCAAAATTTTACTAAAATCGGTTCAGTAGTTTAGGAGTCCATCGCGGACAAACAACGTGACACGTACTTTTTATATATAAAGATTTCACATATTTTTATTTTTGCAAATACAAATTTTCACATGCGCAGTTCTTAGCAGTTTCATGCAAGGGCATCAGCCAGCATTAAACCAGTAGTGCTAACTGCGCAGTGTTGCCAATTTTTTATTGCATTTCCAAAAAAGCTCTACCCACCACTGGAAATCGCAACACAAGTCAGTAAAAAAAACAAGAAAAAACGTTAAATTCGTCTGCACCGAAGCTAATCTACCCTTCACAGATGCATTTGTTTTAGAAACTATGTGTTCAGTTTGTAAGGAAGCTATATGCTATAGTAATTCGATCTGAACAATTTTTTCGGAGTTTATATTATTACCTTAAGCAGTTATCCATGTAAAATTTCGTGAAGATACCACGTCAAATGCGAAAGTTTTCCATACAAGTCCTTGATTCCGATCGTTCGATTTGTATGGCAGCTACATATATTCTATAGTGAACAATAACTCAGACCGAATTTTGTGAAGATACATTGTCAAATGTAAAAGTTTTCCATACAAGAACTTGATTCCGATCGTACAGTTTGTATGGCAGCTATACGTTATAGTGGTGCGATATCGGCAGTTCCGACAAATGAGCAACTTCTTGAAGAGAGAAAATGACTTTTCCGAAACTTCAAAACGATATCTTAAAAACCGAGGGACTAGTTCGTATGTATACATACAGACAAACGGGCGGACAGACGGACAGACAGACGGAAATGGCTAAATCGACTCAGCTCAACATACTGATCATTTATATATATACTTTATAAGGTCTCCGACGCTTCCTTCTGGGTGTTACAAACTTCGTGACAAACTTAATATACCATGTTCAGGGTATAATAAATGTTGTTCTATTATGTATCCATTAGATATGTACACACACATACATATATATTTACTTTATTTTTCCAATTAACTATTACAGACAAGTATAATTTTAGAGTATTCTTAATTAAGTAATTATCAATAAAATAAAACTTAAATATTTTGTTATGCATAAAAATCATTTACATTCAATAAAATGATTGTGTTAGTATATATTAACTTAAGCGTTATTTTCTTTTTTGTGATAAAAAACATTTATTTAAATTCATAACTTCAATATTTAAGCTAATCAAATAAATACTTATTATGTAATAAAAAAAAACTAAGCCTATAAAATTCACAAATATATTGCAAACTTCTTTATTTTGAGCGTTTCGATTCATTCGAGCCCATATCTTTGGACATAATTTCTGGCATTTTTCGTTTTCCTTGTTGTTGCACTCTGGTGACAGTCGTTCCGCCGCCACTAGTAATTAAAAGAAGAAACAGTAGAATTATTAATAAATTTTATTTAAGTGGATATGTATGAACACAATTGTAAGCAGGTTTCGAATTTTTATTTCAAGTATTTTGGGTTAGAAGTTCAAAATCCCAACATCATTTATTTAAAATTATATGTTTGGGATTAAAAATTAAATTTTTTTAAATTTAATAGAAAACATGTAAAAATTATTTGGAATGATGAGAAGGTTGATACAAGACTGTTGTTTGGTATCATTACGAATCACATTACAGAGCTGAGAAAATTGCTGAAATCGGATTATAACCCAATCAGACTAAAATTGTCCAAGTCCCAGATGCCGACTATGGGGCATGGTGAATATGGGGCCCAGTTCCTAATTACGATCGAAAATGTCGGTCAATATCTGAGACATATTATTTAAATTCTGCAGAAATAGTATGCTTGCATGTCAAAAATGGGTTGAATCATGTTAATAATTCCCTTACCTCCGTATACTTAAATAATATAAAGATTTTCGGACTTTTAGTTTACTTTATGCCGCATATATCGATCAATATTTGATTTATCGTGATTCTTTGTGAATAAAAACGTAAGTCAACCGTTCTGAATTTTTTTAAATGTTAGTAAGCCCGATGATTGCTAAAATCTCTTCTTACTGATGGAATTAAAAAAATATATATGTATGTATAAATACATTACTTTGGTAAATTTTCTCAGAAAATGACAAAAAAAAAAATACCCCAACGTTTCGGATGGGTTTTATCTTAAACTCACTGCACGGAACTTAACACTTTCCCCAACCAAATCCACAGCGACAATATTTACGAACTGGACGAAGGAGTATAGACTTGAGCTAAATATTGCAGTCGATGACGTCAAAATTCTGACTGTCAATAATCCTAAGGTTTTAGGTGTAACTTTTGATAGTCTATGCTCCTTCACTCCCCATACGACCGCGATTATCGCCATAGTGAATGGCGTTCTTAGAGTCAAATCACCACCCATCGCAGACGAAGAGCTCGAATTGCCGCGAGAAATGCGAGTGACCCTAGGTCTCCCGCTAGATAACGTCGACGACAACGTAGATAACTCTTACCATCCTAACGGGGATTGATATACCGTTAAAACAACAACTGTACTAGCCAACGAGTTTCACCAACTCTCACATACTACGTGTAATGACTGTATTATATTTTAATTTTAACAAACCTAATGCCGAATTGGTCGATCAGCGCGTGTATATTAAATTACTTGAAAATATGTTCTCGAGTGTATTTGGGCAATGGCAAAGATTAATGCAATAAGACGGCAGAGACAAATTTTCTTGAAAATTATACTTGTATTAACGATTTAGCGCTGAAAATGAATGGATTTTGTTTAGACATTGATCTAAACGTCATATCCCTAATATAATGAATTCCGATCCTCTGGTTGACGTTTTCCACAGCAACTCAACATATTAATTTAGCCGTTTCAGTTGAAATCGCGAAGTAAAATATAGCAATAAAACTCAGTGAGTCAGGTCATAAATAATATAACTTATCAATATATAAAATTTGATTGCAATCCATTCACGATTTCGTCAAAAAATGAATGTTGAGTTCTTTTGAAATATGTTTTAAATGGAATTTTGCAAACACCTCTTAGTATTTCCCCAACTTGGTTCCTTCCAAGTTGCTAGAATATGAAATGTTCTGTTACACCCGAACTTAGCTTCTCCTTACTTGCTAAATCTGATTTTGAAAGTAAAAAAATAAATTTTAATTTTTTCAATATGCTTTTACAATTAAATATTAAATTTTTAATCCCAAACAATTTGTATTAAAAATTGGAAATGAACATTAAAAATGGAATTTTTAACCCCAAACAATTTGAATTAAAAACAAGAAAAAAACGTTAACTTCGGCTGCACCGAAGCTAATATACCCTTCACAGGTGCATTTCTTTTAGTAACTATGTGTTTAAGTAAATCTAAAGACGTGACCGGCCAGTGGTTTTCATCCAAATTTTGAATATATCTGGTTAACTGAAAAAGTGCAAGCATTTGACTTCGATCGTTCAGTTTGTATGGAAGCTATAAGCTATAGTAATCCGATCTGAACAATTTTTTCGGAGATAACATTATTACCTTAAGCAGTAATCCATTTCAAATTTCGTGAAGATATATCGTCAAATGAGGAAGTTTCCCATGCAAGCATTTGATTCCGATTGTATGGCAGCTAATATGCTATAGTTAACCGATCTGAATAATTTCTTCGTATATTACATTATTATCTTAGAAAATAACCTGTGCCAACTTTTGTGAAGATACATCATCAAATGTGAAAGTTTTCCATACAAGAACTCGATTCCGATCGTTTAGTTTACATGGCAGCTATATGTTATAGTGGTCCGATATCGGCAGTTCCGACAAATGAGCAACTTCTTGAAGAGAAAATGATGTTTGCAAAATTTCAAAACGATATCTTAAAAACTGAGGGACTAGTTCGCATATATACAGACAGACGGACATGGTTAATCGACTCAGCTCAGCATACTGATCATTTAAATATATACTTTATAGGGTCTGCGACGCTTCCTTCTGGGTGTTACAAACTTTGTGGCAAACTTAATATAAAAAATTAGATGTAGAAATTGAAAATCTAACATTAAATCTGAAATATTTTAAAGTACAAATTTTAACCATTGGACAACCTACCCTTTTGTTGGAGCACCAATTACAAACTTTTTCTGATTAATACAAGTCTCCAGAATGTACTTGTTGTCACTGGGCGACGACGACGAGGATGATTGCTTCGAAGAACTGGGCTGTATTTTAAGTGTACCCGCACCTAAGGGCGCTTTATGCACTTGAACGCTTGTAGCAGATTTTGCTGGTGTAATGAGCGTGGGCAAACGCTTGTCCATAGCGAGTGCCGCTTTGCGGGCATCACTTTGCAACGTTTGTACGCCAGGTTTAGTTGGAGGCGTTTGTAGATTACCATTGAGAGCTTTGACAGCGGCAAGTGTTGTCGGTAATGAGTTCTGTGTCGTAGTTGTTGTTGTCGTTGATGATTTTATTGGTTGGATCTGCACACTTGGCGATTTGCGTTGAAGTATATTCTTATTTTTCATCGTCAACAATTTCGACGCAAGTTCGGCCGCGCTCGGCTGAAAGGAATTTTGTGCGCTTTGCGCAGATGTAGATGTTGATGCGGATTTCAATATTGACTCTGCGTTTGGCGTTAACTTCGTTTTGGTCATTGCATTTGTGGGCTTCGATATGGTACGATTTAGGGATTTTTTGTTGTTTTCAAAAAATTTACTCGCCGTAAAGGGTAGCGTGGGTGTGGGCGATTCACTTGTGTTGTTCGCACTTGACGCCACTTTATTGTTGGTGGGATTTTTCGTTTGCAACTTGCTTTGATTGAAAGTCTGCTGCTTGTGCGCGCTACTGGTGTTGGTATTTGTAACAGCAGTTAATGAAATGCTTGGTGAGATATCACTAAGATGCTTTGGGATGCTCGTGGATCCAGGTGGGCTGGTCGTGGGTATTATTTGCATTTCAGGATTCGTGCTCATGTTATTATCGCTTGGTATTTTAACGCTTGTATTTTTATTTGTAAAAATACTTGATCCACTGGGCGCGTTGCTGGTTTTAAAAGATGTTTGAAAACTTGCCAAAGTTGGCATGCCGCTTTGTTGTTGCTGTTGCGTTTCTTTTGCAGATTTCTGATTGGGTGTTAGACGTTCGTCGATTAGGTTCGTTGTATGCGTTGTGTGCGCCACATCGCTGGGAAAACTACGTTTGGAAGCAACTTGCGGCAGTGGTGAGCTACGAGCACCGCTCGAGTTTGTCACCGAAAAATTATTCTTACCTGCAATGGACAACGACAAATCTGTTGCTGTTTTTGGTGTTGTTTTATCGGCTTGTGATTTCTGTGCCGGCGGTTCCATAGCCTTTGGAGAAGGACTATTTAAGCTGGTTAAAGCGTTTTTGTCGAAACTAAGATTGGTGGGCGATGGGTACAGCGGATTACGAAACTGGTTCACGGGTGCGTTAGTAGCACCCTTTGATTTATTGCCATTGCCCGAAAAATCATGTCTGTAATTGACTAGGCTTTTCAAGCTATTTTCATACATTTGATAGTCGTAATTCGCCTGCAGGCTACTCGCTGTTGGCGGCGTTGTTGATGGGTAAGTGGGTGAGTTATGTTGCCTAGGCGGCAATGTTGGCGTATTTACATTGTGCGACATGTGATTGCCAACCGCGCCCAAGCCAAACATACTCAAATCACCGAGCGCACTGAGCGGATTTGTTTGCAGTGGATTGCTGTGCATATTCAAGTCGGGTATGAGCGGATTCGTGGCAAGAGATTTCGGTGGATTTTGTGCGTATGGCGTGCCGAACGCTGCACCTCCAAGCGAAGTACTTATGTCGGGATAAGGAAATGTGCCCTCCGCGATTCTTTTTCGCATTTCCAAATATTGCTGATTGGTAGTGTAATTTCCCAAATGCGAAAGATATGGCAAGTATGAGGAAAGTGCCGCAGGCGAATAATTACCGTAATTGAAGAGTGCCGACATTTGCTAAAAGATTGTTGTAAATAATAAAGAAAATAAACATTTTCAAATATCAGTAGTACCACTTACATTGAAAGCATTTAAAGAACCCATGTACGAAGGAAACTTTGGTGCTGAGAGATTGTTTTGCAGGCTGCCAAATATAAATATTAATTATATTTATTATATAAATTGTTAAATATTACATTTTAATATTTATGATTTTTTATATTTATTTTATAAAGTTTAAATGAATACGAGGAAACTGTAATATTTGGGTTTCGTTTGGGATGAAATTGTTTAACAAAGTTTTCTCATGCTGATTTATTGTTTATAAAGATAAATAAAAAACTGTCTAAACTTTGTAATAATTAGGTAAAAATTAAAATTCTACCACACAAAATATTTATACACCAAAAATAGTTATATTACTATACCACTGCGCTATAAAAGACAAATTTTGCAATATGTTGACAATAAATAAACTCTTTCTATTAAAGCGTAAAAATCTTGTTCATTACTCACTCATCCGGATTTGGCAATTCGCGAGTTTCTGCAAAATATATTGGCATTAGTACTTTAATTTCAATAAAAAAAAATTAATAAATTTGTACATACCAGTACTTAATTGCTGATCTCTTTCATATGCGGCCCAAGCATCTTGTTTCTCCTGTTCGCTTAATTCTTGTTCCACTTTATTTTCGAGTAAACTATCATGTTCGTGATATTTATACACCAACGAAGGATAATTTAACAGCAAACTAGCTAGGATGCTATCTTGCGGGCAATCCGGCATCGGCCTATTTTCATAATCTGGTTGGGTTAAACTAGAATGAGGAAAATTTATTGTTTACAAGCAATGTACTCGATTTATATGTTTACAAGCAATGTACTCGATTTATATGAAAATTATACCTGTATAATTCGGTTAACTCCGCCATGCTGTAATGTCGATCGATTTGTTGTTCATCCACAACTCTGAAACTCATGGCTTGCTTTGTTACCGATCTCGAGTATACTTTTTCTTCCATCGTACCCTAAGTTTAATTGAAAACGAAAAAAATAGTTAATAGTTTAATGAAAAAATATATTACTTGGAAATTAATAAAACAAATTTGTAATCCTAAAAATCAATATTTTTATAGGTTATGTACCTTCAAGTTATTTGATCAAAAATAACGACAAAAAAAATAGTCTTACCATCGCTAGTAGCCGGTAAATGTAGCAATTTTTCTTTTGGCCTAAACGAAATACACGAAAAATATTTTGCTGATCGTTCGATGGATTCCATGATGTATCTAGTATTATCACTCTATTAGCGCCGGTTAAATTAATGCCCTGGCCGCCCGCCCTCGATGATATTAAGAAAACGCGCGCTCGTTTATTCGAAATCGAATTGAATTGTTCAATCATTTCATGGCGTATCAACTTCGGCGTTTTGCCATCTAAACGATAGTAATCCTTTCCGAGTATCCATGTGTTTTTGACTTGATACCCTTGCGACATTTCTACACCAAATAAATTAGAATATCATTTATATTTACATAGAATAATGTCATGTCATATTAAATACATACTTAATTCATTTAAGGTATCTCGATCTTTGTCATTCATTTTTTTGAAAAAGTATTCCACAACATTTAATACTGCTACAAAAGCGGAGAATATCAAACTGCAAGTATTTGTTATATTTTAAACAAAAATTCGCATGTAGATTTTAAACTTAAGACAGACAACTTGCCATTTCTCGCCCTTTTCTTCGCACATACGTAATATTTCAAACATTGTACGTAGCTTATTGCTAGGCAATATGGCTTCTAAATCCTTTTCTGTAAGTAAACTACGCCACCAATCGTTCGTCACAGATATAACACCAGTTTGACTGTCGTAGACGTCGTCAGGCTGATCGTCGTCTGAGTTGACAGCCTGATTTTTTCTCGGATCTTTTTTATGCTTTTGCTAAAAAATTAAATGTTTACATGTTTTAAAAATTTCAAATGGTTACATTGCACTACTCACAGCTGTCGCATTTTTCCACGCATCCTCTAATACTTTTGGATGAGTCCAAATCTATAAAAACTTGTAATAATGAATAAATTAAGTAAAATAACCTCCAAATTACTCACCTTTCGTAAACATGTGTAATCTGTTATCAAACCTTTGCCTCTATCATCCTTTTTCGAAATTATAGCTAAACTGTGTTCATAAAGCACCGTCTGTAAAACCAAATTTGAACAATTTTAATATGTAAGTATTTTTTTTTTCCTGATAGATGATTTCATTTATAATACTCTAAGTCCATGAAGTTTGGAACATCCAGAAGGAAAAGTCACAAACCGTTTAAAGCATGTAGTGTACAAATGATCAGCGTGACTACGTGTTTAGCTGGTCAAGTCAATTTTGCTATGTTTGTCTGTCTGTCTACATACACGAGAACAAGTCTCTCAATTTTTTGACATCTTACACATCTCCAAATGGGTTGTAGTTGATCGACTTCTCCGGAGTCCGAAATATGGTTATCTGTAGTACTGGATTCCAGCATTGGAAAATTCATCAATCTACCTGGCTATCTCTGGATCGAAAAGCCATCACCCATATCGATCATATTGTGATAGACGGAAGACGCGTATCCAGTGTTTTAGACGTGCGTACGCTCCGAGGTCCACTATCTCGTTGCAACGAAGATACGCACCCTCCTCTTCTCGCTCGTCAACAAGGAAGGTTCGACATCGAAAAGCGGCAATCACAACAGACAGCGGAACGATTTTCTGCACTCCCGGTCTCTGAGAGCACTCACCAGCAACTCCATGTAAGGGAACTGTGGTACGATATTTCAAGCTCCTTACGTATAGATGAAAACGAAACCATTGGTGTGTCGCAGTGGAGTGAAAACAGACTGCCTACCTCGCAAAGTTACAATCGACCACAACACGTGCGGAATGGGATAGATACCGAAAGCTGAAGAGGAAAGCCAGACGCAATTGCAGACAAAAAAGAGAGAGACCGAAATGTATGAGTACGAAGAGCTTGACAAGCTCACCGACAGGGGTTATGCTCGAAAATTCAACTAAAAGATGCGACCACTAACAGAAGATATCAAGACCGGAGCATACTCTTGTAGAACCACCAGGTTAGATCTAGTGACTGATTCCCAGAGCATACTGAAATTATGGATGGAACATTTCTCCGCCTGCTGAAAGGCAGTGAAAGTTAACACCAAGAGATGGTGAACCCGTTTCCCCAATCGATGACGACGGAGCGGACGTTCCATTGCCCAACCATGAAGACGTTCGAATATCAATTACCCGTCTGAATACCCAATCCACAAAAAGAGAGATCCCACAATCTGCGCCAACTGCTGTGGGATAAGCCTCCTCAAACATATAAAGTTCTATTGAGCGTACTTTGTGAAAGATTAAACCCCACCGTCAACAAACTGATAGGACTTTATCCGCTTCAGGCTTCAAGCCTAGAAAATCAATAACTGACCTGATATTGACCATGCGCCAAATCTGGGAAAAGACGCGTGAAAAGAGGATCGACACATACCACCTCTTCGTCAATTTTAAAGCTGCTTTCAACAGCACGAAAAGGAGCTGCCTTTATGCTGCTATGTCTGAATCCCCGCAAAACTAATACGGCTGTGTAAACTGACGTTGAGCAACACCTAAAGCTTCGTCAGGATCGGTAAGGGCCTCACCGAGCCGTTCGATACCGAACAAGTTTTCAGACAAGGCGACTCCCTATCTATACTGGAGAAAATAAATCGAGCTCCAGAGCTGAATAGAGAAGGTACAATATTCTACAAGAGTGTATAACAGCTGGCGTACACCGATGACATTGATATCGTTGGCCATAACAAATGCTGTCTACGCCAATAAAGTTTTTTCTCTCGAAGTAGTTGCCAACCGCTCATACAGGATCACTATAGGATATATCTGTCATACAAACGGTGCGATCAAAATAAATCTCTGTATGAAAAACTTTTTTATTTAAAGGGATTTTTTCGGGAAATTTTACGTGAATGGTTGTCCAAAGCAAGGCTACAATCTTTGAACAATTCTTTTTAGATTGGACTACTGTAGCATATAGCTGTTACTTTAGTTTGACAAATTATCTTCACTAAATTTCGCATCGATTATTGCGAAAGGCAATGGTACAACCTCCGTACATACTGTTTGGATCGGACTACTATAACATATTACTGTCATACAAATTGATCGATCGAGATCAAGTCCTTGTATGGAAAACTTTGTTTCAAACTACGCAAATTTAGCATGGATTATTATCCTAGACAATGCCAAAATCTCCGACCAAATTTTGTTTTGATCTAACTACCGTAGCATATCAATGCCATACAAATTAACCGATCGAAATCAATTTTGTACAGAAAACTTTTTAATTTAACAAATTATCTTCACGAAATTCGACAACAATACAATCTCCGGCCAAAATTTTTTAGATCGAACCATATATATATATACATACATATGTATATACATATATATGTATATATATAGAACGACCAAAGGTACTTGTTTTAATTAAACTCTTTTTATTTCATAAAAATTTAGAAAATATTATATCCAAATTCCGGGGACTAGTTTACACTTACCTGAACTTTTGTCATTGGCACAAACAGCACGTATTCGTATTTTTGCGGCAAGAAGGTTTTTAAGAGCTCAGCTTCTTTTCTCTATGACAAAGCATAAAAATAATATTATATATACGTATTGCATATACAACAACTATTGGCTATTAGTTTCGGTGTATTCCACTCACCTGCACAAACTTAGAAAGTTTCTTATGTAGCACAAAGGACCGTTGTTTCATTACTTGTATGTCCCTTTTGCTTGAATCCTTGTGCTGGCCATTTTTAATTGGATTGGCGTATAGGTTAGCGAACTCTTTTTCAGTACCCAGAAATAGTGGTTTTATGAAATTCACCATGCTGTAATCTAGAAATATGTTGAAATAAGTATTAAAGGGTATTGTATGTAGTGGGATAATCATAGAATAAGGATGAAAGCAAGACGTAAAAGTTGTTTTTAATAGAAAAAATAATAAAGTTAACTTCGGCTAACCGAAACTATAAAACCCTACATCTACCTTTAGCATTTTTATTTTTTTTTTAATCGGTCAGTTTAAATGGCAGTTATATTCTACAATGGTCCGATATGGACAATTTGTGCGGGAATAGAAGCGTTGTCTTAGACAACTTGTCAAATAGGACCATACCAGAAATTGAATTAAATTGCTTGTTGTTGTTGTTGTAACGGTTATATAATCCCCACTTGAGTGGTAAGGTCCGGGAAGGTTGCCATCGAGCTAATCTAACGGTAGTTTTGCCAACGTGCTGCTTCCACAGGGTCGGACCATTGGGAGAGGAGTATTAGATGAGTCGGGTAGCTGGACATTCGAAGAGTTCGTTAGAGCCATACGGGGACTGGTTAAATGCTGGACATATGTATATTTGGTATGTCGGGGTCAATTCCGGAAAAGTAGTAGTTTAATCTACTACAGTATCCAGACACCAATCACTGAAAGGGAAAGGGAGTCGATGAAGGTGTTAACGGCTCCACTGTAAATCTGAAATCTGGTCAACGTACTGTCTAATGACGTCAACGAGGTCAAGGAAAGACCTCATTAGAGTGAAGCAGGAGAGGTGATAGAAATCACTGCCTCTGGTGGTTGAGGAAGTTTCGAAATGTAGAAATGAAACAGGAACGACCACTCAGGTAGTTCGAAGTCCACCAATTCAATATCCTAGGGTAGCGTTGTGTGGTTGACTGTTTCAAAAGTTGTCCAACGCTACGAGGATCGTCCTCTCTGACAAATGCTTCTTTGGGTTAAATGAAAAATTTCATATCGATATCGCAAAAAATGAGGACATACATATTGACAAGCGGACATCGTTAACACGGCTCAACCCGTCACGCTGATCATGTGCGTTAAAAAATCTAAGTTTCGGTTTATTTTTGGTAAATAAAAAACAAATAAAGAAAGGAAAAAGGAAATAAAGCAAATAAAAAAAAATAAAAAAAAAATAAAAAAATAAAAAAAAATAAAAAAAAAAATAATGCAAATAAAAAAACTATAAGTTTTTGTAATTAAGAAATTATATTGTGGATTTGTAAAACAGAAAAATAATTACGTCAATAGTAATTTTATTTAAAAAAAAATAAGTTTTTTTGTTGATTTGTAAAAAAACATAATAATTTTTAAATGTTATAATAATTAAAGAGTAGTAACTTTTTTGTAAAAAAACATAAATTGTTTTGTTGATTTGTAAACCAAAGAATAATAATTTTAAAAAGTTATGTCAAAATTTTTAGTTAGAAACTGTCAGCATATCAAACATTAAATTCCTACCGTGCATAGGAATTCTATACTTACATTCTTTTAAATTGTTCTGTATTGGAGTGCCCGTTAAAACGATTCGCTTCTGAGTTTTAATTTGTGACACAGCCAAACTGATTGCTGATTTGCTGTTTTTAATAATGTGACCTTCATCGCATACCACTAAATCGGCACCTTTAATGATATTATTTGATTATAATTATCAATTAATAACTTGAATAAACGAAAATACCTGGACTTAACAAATACTTGTCGACATCGTTGCGTATGCTTTCCAAGCGTGACTGAGCAATACTTCGATTCTTATATGAATGATAGAAAACCAGTGTTCTAAAAGCCTCATATCCAATTAGCAATATACCAGCCGCATTTGCAGTAGCTTGAGACCAATCTTTAAGTATTTGGATTTTATCGTTGATGTCACTATGGAAATTTCGTAAAATAAATGAATAAATAAGTAATATTAATCTAGAGTAACATTGCATTTTAACATACGACGTATCATGAAATGTATAATATTTCGGTTTTAGTGGACCTAGCCAACGATCAATTTCATCGGCCCAATTCATAACTGTGCTTTTAGGGCATAATACAAGTACTTTAGATGTCTTCAATTCCTTATATGAAATAACTGTATGCAGTAACGCAATTAGCTGGAATATAAACAGAGACGCATATTTATATTTATTACAGCGATTTCTAGCATTATCACTTTACCTGTAGTGTTTTTCCCAAACCCATGCAATGCGCTAAAATACAACCAGAGCCAGAGCTTTTTTTAAGTGCCTCAACGCCACCATAACAGGAATCGTACATAAATTTTACACCGTCACGCTGATGTTGTTTCAAATATTTCACTATATCCGGATGTACTTTAATGAAGGTTTTCGTTTCATCATTGTAATCTAAAATTAAATTGTTGTCGCCTTGTACATCGGGTCGCTCCTTCAGTAATTTGGCCAACACTTTGTGTTTTTTCTCCAAACGTCGTATACGTTCTGTTTCGTTGCGTTGTGCTTCACGTGTTACCGTTGCTAACTGTTCCGGACGTAACATTGGTTTGATACGTGATTTAGACTCGTCTACTGCTTCCACATCGGACGATTCACTTTCCGAACTAAGACTTATAGAGTCACACAGTCGATTCATTTTCTTTCTCTTCTCAACAACTGATAGCATTTTCTCCAAGGATTTTGGTTTACTTTGTTTTTGTGTTGACGCCACCATTTCATCGAGTACTTCGCAATCAGAATTTTCCGATGAATTCGTCTTGTTTTTATCAGTTGTTGTGTTTTTGACATCAGTGATTTCTTGTTCTGCGGGTGTTTTCATATCCCCCGTTTTATCATATACTTCAGTCTCTTCGTCGCTTTCATTGACATTGAAGTTCTTCAGAAATCTCTCAACTAAAGGTGAACTACTACCTTCATTGCTAGATAGTATCTCCTCTATATTATCACTGACATCCGATTCGGACGTTTCGCTATCGGATTCACTGAGCAATTGTTGCTTTACATTCTCATTGCATCGCTTCAAAAACTGTTTTTCCGTTATAATCTCTTCCTCACTCTTCGGAAACAAACATATACAAAAAAAAGTGTGTCAGTTAATGTTACATGAAATTAAAAAAATTAATCTTTTTACATGGTTTATTAAATTTGCGACAAAGTTTGTAACATTCAAAAGGAAACGTCAGAAACCCTATAAAATTTGTATATAAAAGATCAGCGTGACGAGCTGAGTCGATTTAGCCATATCCGTCTACCTGTTTGTCCGTCTGTCTTTCCTTCTGTCTATATTACGCAAACTAGTCTCTCTGTGCTTGAGATAATGATCTGAAGTTGTACACATGTTCTTTTATATCGAAAAAGTTATTTATTTGTCCGAATCACCGACATCGGACCACTTTAGTATATACATACATATGTAACTGCCATACAAACTGAATGATCAGAATCAAGTTCTTGTATGGAAATTGTTTTATTTGACGAGATATGTGCACGAAATTTGGCATGGATTACTCTCCAAAACAAAGTTACAATCTCCTAATAAATTTTTCAGATCGGACACCTATAGCATATAAGTGAAATTCATATGGAAGCTTTTTTATTTGTGAAAGATATAGCTTCTGCGAAATGAAAGTTAACATTTTTTCTTGTTTTTTCCCTAAATGACTTACTTCGCTTATGCTCGCGTCGGAAAATATTTCTGGCTGAATATCGTCATCAGTGTAATCATCAGCTATATCTTTGTTTTTACTGGTAGTAGATTTTGTTTTAACTTTTTCATTTAAGTCTGCCGATTTTGGTGCTCCAAGATTTGTTCGCTTTATCAGCCCATTCAAATTAATTAATCTAAATTGTCAAGTAAATAAATATTATTTAATTAAAGCAGAAATATTGTTTCACAATTAATTGTTACCGTTCAATTTCTTTGTCGCCTTCATTTTGAGAATTCTTACTACTCAAAGTTTTTCCCGCTGAATTTTCTTTGTCGCTTTCATTCTGTGCACCGTTTCGCACAGAGTTTCCATCCGTACTACTCTTCTTACGTTGCCAAGTATCTCGTTCCTCGCTTACGTCGCTATCACTTAAATTATTTTTCTTATTTACATTGCGGATGTTAGTGAAATTCTCACTGCAAAAGGTTTCCGTTTCGAATATTTCAGATTGCGTATACTCCGCCAA
This sequence comes from Bactrocera neohumeralis, assembly GCF_024586455.1. Taxonomy (NCBI): domain Eukaryota; kingdom Metazoa; phylum Arthropoda; class Insecta; order Diptera; family Tephritidae; genus Bactrocera; species Bactrocera neohumeralis. The sequence goes on along the minus strand of NC_065920.1, from coordinate 44,897,157 downwards.
AGGTACACCATCGTCATATTCCGCAGCAATGCTTTCTTTTTTATGTGCACTAAGCATTTGCGTTCCAGCATTTACTTCCGAATTTTTCGTTGAGGATTTTATGCGAATTCTATTTCCTGGTAATTTTATAAAAGCTTCCATCTTACTGGTGTCACTTGAACTGTCTGAATCCGTAGCATCTAATAAAATGTGCTTATTACTTTGATTAAGTTTCCGTAATTTATTTTTAGATAATCTATTGTCCGTCTGCATCGACTTATCCTCATAACGAACGGCGGCAGATGATTTTACTATTCTTTTAAATATTTCGAATTGTTCCTGCAAATATTTTTGAAGCTTATTTTCGATGGTGGTTGTGGACGAAGTAAAAGTGTCACAATCGTTTTGCAAAGATTTAGCAAACGACTTCAGTGTCTCTAAATGGTGAATAACGGTCAGTTTTTCATTACAATTAATATCGAATGCTTCGTCGAAAGTTGAGTGTTCCATTGGTTCCGAACAATTCTCTATTGGCGACGGTACAGATGCAATATTAACAGTCTTGAAATCAACATCGTCTTGTGGAAAACTTTCCTTTTCCTTACACTCAGTTGCTAATTTATTAATTTCATTTGTCGTTGTACTGTCCATAGTCAATTGTTTTGCAGAGTTTTCCTTAACAAGCAATTCCCCAGTAGTGGTATCAAGATCTACGTCATCGTTTTCAGCATAATGATTATTAAATTTTTCCAAATTTGCACAAAATATTGCTGGCTTTGCGCAGATCTGACCTGAGGCATTTTCCAATATTTGCTTCATAGCTGTCGCAGCATTTTTCGATTCAACACTGCTTTCGCTTTTTGTATTATCTAATGTTTTCGAACAATTCTTTTCTGACAGCGGTCCAAATGAGATAATTTTTAATTCAGCCTCTATTTTTGGTTCCGAATTTTGTAATGTTTTATCACTTGTTGTGTTGTATGTGTGACTGTTTTTATGGAAGTAATCAAAACAAGTTTTATTTTTTGATTCAGTATCTGTAATAGTACTTGATTTATTTGAACAATCACCTTGTAAGGCATGTTCTAAGGGTTCTGAACAAATTTCTTGTAGCGATGGTATAGAGGATACATTCATAGTAATATTTTCATTACTATTCGCTGTTGTTTTAGATGAAGCAGTTGAATTTATTTCATCATCAAATTCCGCATTTTTCTTACTAGTTTCATCCGTGACCACTAACTCAGCAGGATTTTTGTGCGCTAAAGTTTTTAAGTCCCCATCAAATATTGCACATTTTGAAGATTTCTCTTCGACGAAAATATCTATCAAGTTTAATGTATCAACCTTTGAAATCTTATTATCTTTATCTTCTTGTGTACTAAATGTATTAATACTTTCTAAAGTTCTATCTACAAAATCATTGACAAGATTTAGGGCAGTAGAGGAACAATCCTCTCTACTATAAATATGATGGAACAAAAGTTTGCGCAAACTATCGCCATTAGTTAATTGGCTTTGGGAAGTGTAATTATGGTCGTTCATTATATGTGAAATGTCGCTGTCATTATCAACATTTGAAATGAATTCGTCATTGGTAGCGTAATGTGAGTCCTGCTGTGGGATTGCGTTGTTGAGTAGATCGTTGTGTTGTTTGTTGCTATTGATATCATTTTTATCAATAATCGCATTTACATTTCCTATTTCTACCTCTGGTGCAGCACAGTTCAAATTTATATCATCCTTATACTGCTCCTCTATATAATAATCACCAATTTGTTCTTCTAAAATCTTTTCGGTTTCGCATGTAAATTCCATTTTGATGTCGTTGGGTTTTATTATGGAACTTTTTATTACATCTATAGGAGCAATAACACTTGCCGTTTGTAATTTGCCGTCACCAATTTCCTTAGATTCATAATCAGCTTCAATACGTAAATCATTGGGATATTTTGATAGACAAGTATTTTCTTCTTCAGCGAAATCCCCATTTAATGTTTGCGAAGCAATTTCCTTATTCACAGCAGTTACGTCTTCGGTATGCGAATAAATTGTGTGGCTATCAACGTTTAATCCTTTAAAGGCGTCTAGCTGTTTTTGAGGTTTTTGTATCTCCACATTTTCCTTTTCACAAACATAAGTGGTGACACCAACTTCTTCATCATTAGTATGATTTAATCTAACACTGGTACTTGGATTATCATTATAATTCTGATATATTTTTTCCATAGATGAAACATGTTCAATGTTCGGACAGTTTCTCAAATTCTCCTCGACTTCTTCCTGACTGAGAAAATTATCCTCATCGAAACTCAAAAGAGTACTCAAAGTATCCGACACTTCCTGATCGATATCTCTTGACATATTGCTTTTATTTATTATACATTTGCTGGAATACAAAAATTACATATCAAACACAATTTTTCGCTTCATTATTATGCGATGTATTATACCAAGTGAAAACTTCCGCAATTACATATTTTTCTTGTCTTCCTTTCACAATTGTTCAAAATTGGAATAAAAGAATTATAATAACAAAATAAATTCTATCCACCATCGACAAACAAATGTTTTCATCGTATAATGTTTACTGCTGATCCCTTTATTCATGTCAATGTGAATAGGTGGAATGAAACACATAGTGATTATTTAAAAATCCAATTATGATATGCGATTTGCATTACAATTATCTATCCACCAAACGCAACAATACATTTGGGATCAGTTTAACTTTTGTTAATTAAATTGGGGTTTTCTCGAGTAATTTGATCAAAAGAAAATAACAACTACGTCGACACTAACTGAAGCATTAGCGTTCTTTATAAGGGGCCATACACGACACACATGTGCGCTCGAACTGTATGAAATCGTTTCGCATTCACGACATACAAATCCATTTTGCGTTCGTTCTTCACACAGTGAACATGTGCGACAGGCAAGCGGAACATTTTTTGGAATTTATTTCTAATGTAACACTTTTATCTATTTCTTTGTATTTCGTTAATAAGTTATTCCAACTTTTATTTTTCTCAATTTTATTTTTATATTTATCACTGTTCGTTTGCCAAATTGCCAATTCATTTTTTATAAGATCAATAAATTCTGATACGAAATCTTTATTAAGGAGGGAGCCTGCTTTAGAAGCTTCAAACAATCGATTTTTTTTGCTTAAATCTCTTTAAAAATTATCTAAGAATATGTCCCCAAAGTTATAGATGGGAATTCGAAATAATAGTGGGAAATAGTGACCGATCGTCTAGCAGATATATGAGCGCTTGGGCAAAAACGAAAACTTTGATTTCATTCGACCATTCGATCTTTGTAAAATTTCACTATTCGGCGACACGAGAGAAATGAGATTTTGTGTGCACACATCGCCATACACGACACAAATGTGTGCACACCGATCGTAAAAAATCAAACATTTTCGCGAACTTGGATTGATATGAGCACAAGCCCATACACGAGTAAACCGCAATCGCTCGCATACCGATCGAACGCACATGTGTGTCGTGTATGGCCACCTTAAGCTCTGTAACGTAGAAACTAAATACTATTTTTTTATACAGTTTACCCTGTATTTCTGTTCTTCATTTCACTTCGTCCCATATGTCATTCTTTGTTTTTATTTTTATTTGTTACTGAATATTTAGTAAACAAGTGCATTATTGCGACCAAATATTTTGAGTACTAAAATTGTCGGAATCATGTCTGCATCAGCTAGAAGCAGTGGTAAAATAAACAAAAAAGATAAAAGTACAAACAACGTCATAAAAATACCTAAAAGTGTGTTTGAAAGGACATTAGAAGTGATAAATAATCCGCAACATTCAACATGGACTGACCGAAATAATTCTTGCGCAAAAGCTATTCATCGTAGCGCAGAAAATAACATAAGGGGAATGCGTTCAGTAGACATTTGCACAAAAATGTTTTTAGCAAGAACTTGTTTAATGAAGCGGGACATTAAAAACCTGGCAAAAGCGCTTACTGTTACTACACCAAGTGGCGGACGAATAGATGTCAGATGGTACCCACTTTGTGTAAAGGTAACCTAATAAAAATATTCAAAAGTAATTGAAATTTCCAAATATAGAATATTTAAAAAACCTTATATATATATATAAATGACATTCATATAGCGATATTACTTTTTAGTAATTTCTGTAAGATAGATGTTATATCAAATTCTTTGTTCATTTAAAACAAGAACAGACTGACATTATGTATATATGTATATTTTAATTCCAGTATGGAGTACTTTGCTTGGCGCATAAGAACCATCCTTTATTTAATTTATACCTGCAATCATTGGCTTCATCAGATAATAGCGAAGAAACTGTGAAAAAGTGTACACAATATTCTCAAAATGTAGAAACATGTAATAAATAAAGCACAACGTGCAATTTAAATCTGCATTTTATTTATTTTTTCATTACATACTAATATTACATATGTGTTTGAGTTCAAAGTGAATATTAAATTTTAAGGACTAAAACGCACGATTCAACGAATATGCTGTTTTTTAGTAGAGTAACACTAGCAAATATAATCTTATTACTAATAGAACGATACATTTAAAATCCATAGCAAATTTTATTTGCTTTCGATAACCGTTTATTGAATGCTAACGCATGGAGTGCAAACTTCAAATAAAAACATATCCAAACATTGAAAGTGTACAAATACTGAATACTCCATAAAATATCAATCTTCTTCAATACTTTTTATATGAAGTATTTCTTCTGGAATATGTTTATGTTAGAAGTTCAAAGTTTTAAACTAAACTATTGGCATCGTGTATATTTAGAGGCACAAATTCTCACATCGCAGCTCTCACCTGCCTTTATGCCAATAAATATACTTGAAAAGATACATACAGTTAAATACATTATTTATTGTTAACCTTGCAGGATCTGAATACGCATACCTACGGTTCATATAGTCTCCACGAGTTATATTTTTGTAAATCCTTTATAATTGTAAGTAATGGAGTAATTGTAGTATTACATCCGACTAACAAGCAGTTTTTTCCATTAATCGTTTTGTAACTATTTATGTTCATTAAATGTTAAAATTATTAATTGAAAAAATCGAACTGTGTTCCGGTATTTTTTTTAAGTATTTTGCACAGTCCTTAATAAACATCATCTTCCATGGAAAAATCGGATGTTTCTCCGGCGTAAATTGAACTGAAAACAGAAAATTTATTATAATGAGTTTTAAATAATGTAATTAACTTACTTTACAGCACGACATGTAAAGAAGACGATGCGTTTTAACTTTTTGTTATAAAAGAAGTAGTTAAAAGACCACAAACAACCGGGTTCACCAAAGGGATCTGAACTCAAGTCCGGATTGTAGCTGTAAATGTCACAATCAGATAAGTTAATTTCATCATCTATAGCCGTCCATAAGGGTTGACGTAAAACTTGATATTGGTCTCCAGCTAAAGCCGATAAATTCGAATGAACTGAGTTCATCACCCACTGTAGCGAAGGTTCTTTGCTAAATTCATGAGACTGTAATGGAAAAACAAAATATTTGGTCAAAAATTAGCTGAGCTCTAGGATGCCGTCGCAGAAATTCAACGATAAAATAATTTTTGTTATGAATCCTACCTTGGCATCAGAAAAATCGTAATCTGGTTCAAATGAAGCATTCAATGTAGCAATCAAGTAGAAAAGAGTCTTGCGAGATATAGTATCGCAAAGGATTATTCCTTCGTCCCCCGACTGGCTATTGTTGCGATGGAAGTTTGGTGAAAGGTCAGCTAAGGTTTGTGGTGGTGAAAGTGCTTGTAGATCATGTGGTCCAACACCGTGTGTATCAGCGGTGAATCTTTTATATAAAGCTTTATCGGCCGCTACCATTTTGCAGGAATAGCTCTCAATACGACCAAAGATTGTACTCCCACCAGTTTGTATAGACAATGCATTATTAATCGCCTCAAAACGCGAACTCTCCAACAACTTCATTTTGCAAAAGAATTAGTTATTTCCCAACAACTTGTTAATAAAATGTTAAGATGATTTTGACCGTTGCAATAGTTATAATTATAGCGTATTCCGTATGATTATTTTGATCCTGAAGGCTTCACGTATTTATTCCCGTCTTGAAATCTTTTACATTAACGATGCATATAACTTATAGGCCTAATTATATTGTAGACTCACGCAAATACTTTGCAATGGTCAATCTAAACACAAACTCTTATTCTCGCCGGTTGGCTAGCAATTCTGAATTGTTGTTTTGGGTATACTATCATTGCCGTTGTCAGATTTCCACATATGTTTGTGTTCTTAAACATCGTAGATGGATGAACAATTAGTCTCTTTTTAACTATAACGCGCTTTACTTTTGAGTTATACAACTTAATTTGATCACACTGCTTAGTAAACATTACACTTTGGGCAACAAAATGTCTTTATTCTATTTATATAGCGATCCGCACATATATTCTTCACAGGTGTATTATATAATTTTATTATTTGAATAACGGCACTGTAGGATTTCAATTGTTCAGAACGAAAACCAAACAAGTCGCAAGCAAGCAAAAGGTCAAAATATTCAAAATGGCGTACACTGGATCTTGTTTGTATACTATTTATACCAGGTATTTGTTATTAAATTTAGTATAAAATTTTTCCAATAGGTAGTACTCAAACCTATTTAAAAAAGCACTCTTTCCTTCGGCCCGAATCCACTTCTTCTATAAATGTTCAAAGTCACCTGAATCACTCATTTTTGCATATAATATTGACACCAACATTACCAGGAACAAATATATGTAATTAACCAGGAAAGTAAAATCATATATTATATATGCAAATGATATTTCTATTTCAGGGTTTCTTTCGCAAAAATTCACCAATAAGTTTTCTGAATTTTTACTGCAATCGATTTGGCATAAATAATTTCTCTTCCTCACAAGGAAAACACAATTAGAAATTCTTTTGGTATACGATTAATAAAATGGCTCACTTCTTAGTCGTTTCTTTTTTGTGATTACTTTTCTATAGTATATATATCCGGTTATTTTTCGTGTTCAATATTAGTTAATATGAAATCGGTTCTTTACTTTCGCAGTTAAGGCTCATTTAGGTTGAGACAGTTAACAGTTTATTTATTACTTTAACTTTGCGATTCTGTACTATTTTACAATTTTTGTGACTTGAGACGATTTTGCTATTCTGTAAGTGACAGTCAAAAAATCTGGCACGATTCCGATTACTTTGGCGGTCGAAAACCAGTTTTTCCCACGAAAACATATTTTCATTGCCGGTCCGAACATAGTATAAGGAAATTATTACTGTTCACTTTTGCATACTTTAAACTATTTGTGACTTTTGTTCAAGGAGTTGGGAAAAACGTAACACATTGCCATTTGATGTTCAATGGTTTTCTCGCTTTAATCAATTGCAATTATGGCAATATATATAGGCATGCTGTCTTGTTTTAAGTTACCCTTATATGCGAACCTTATTTGTTAACAGAATGACATACATTCGTTATCAAATCTCGTAACAGTTTGCAAATGGTAACAAATACTTTTGTTAGCTAATAGATATCCTATGTGTTATACAGCCGTATTCTGAGAAAACCTCACAACTGATTTGTGATGTTTGCTGTGAGGTAATACTTGCTCACTCACTCACCTCATGAAGTGAAAAGAACTTTGCTGTGAAGCAGCTGTTGTACAAAAAGAAACAGGATAAAATAACATCCTTTATTATTATTTTATCCCGTTATATTAATTGGTTCTGGATTTCTGTACTGGACACTGAACGAATCAAGTGAAATTTAAAATTGTGCTATATGAGAAATAGGCGTGGTTAGAGTCCGATTTCGCTCATTTTCACAGCGTGGCATAGGAATATGAAAATAATGCCACATTCCAAATTTTATGGAAATCGATTTGTCGGGTCCCGCGATGAGGGATTTCACCACTGGCACTGCTCACCCACGCTTATAGTCTAATTTTTACCACGGTCCCTGTAAAGCCCTGTCATACCATCACGGCGGAAATTTTTTACCATTTATCGCGCTTTGAATAGTTTTGAAAAGTACCGTTATATGGAGAGTGAGCGGAGTTTTCATCCGATTTCATCCATTTTCACACTATCGGTAAGAGTTCGTGTAATATTCACGCTGGGCGAATTTGGTTGTTGTAGCCACGACAGCTTTTTCAAAAGCTTTTATCCACAGATGCCCCTTGCTAGTGCGATCCTCTGTTCGAAATTACAGGATTATCGCTTAATTTAGTGCTTAGTTATGACACTTTATAGGTTTTCGGTTAATGGCGATTTGTGCGCGTAGCAGTGGTCCGATTTCGACCATCTACGAACTCGAATTGTACCAAGGAACTTGCATACCAAGTTTCATCAAGATATCTCAATTTTTACTAAAGTTACAGCTTGCACGGTCGGACGGATTTCAACTTTTCTCATCACCCTGATATATATAACTCTATCAGGGGTGTTGTAGAATCCAAGACAGAATTGCTTAGCTGTCAGAATTGCAAACTAATTCTGATTATCAATGGTGTCACAGAATCTGATTGGATTTTCGTCTTTTCGAACATATGCAAAACCAATATTCGAACCAGCTGATTCCTAATGTGACAAAACTTGCAAATGAATACATTTGGAAGCAATCCTATTAAATTTTTTGATGAGTTCCGAATTAAAGAAAGATTTTAAGAGATAGTATTTATCGAATGAATAATGACGTATTTGGGTGTTAAGTTACGTATATTACGTTTTGTAAATCTTCTTAAAGGGGGGAGCCTGCTTTAGAAGCTTCAATAAATTGATTTTTTTTGCTTAAATCTCTTTAAAAATTATCTGAGAAAATGTCCCTAAAGTTATAGACGGGAATTCTAAACATTGTCGAAGCTAGAAGAGAAATAGTGACCGAGCGTCTGGCAGATACATATGTATATGAGCGCTTGGGCAGAAAGCGAAAACTTTGACTCGGTTTTTCATTTTTACGATTTTTCTTAATTGGCGGGCAGGATTGAAAAAAACTAAACGTATGGAATTGGGGCAAAGTTTATTATCTTTGGTATTAAATTATCTTATATTTAAACTAAAAAGAACTAAGAAAAGTTAAGTTTGAACATATGTTTAAGCAACATAAAGTAACATTTTTTTGGTCAACTTGAACATAAGTCATTAACAAATATTAATCTCTTTTAATTTTTCGTTTCCGATAGAAATTGCGACCTGCATACTGCCCACCGTCCGACAAAAGCACACGCGAGATGCATCGGGCAACTGCTTCCCTAAGGCAGAATATCAAAGAATTCGTATTGAAAAAATTTTCGGGTGATGTTTAAATATATAACTATAAACCCTAGAAATTTCGCTTTAATCAATTATTTCTTTCCCTCCCAAAAAAAAACCATCAAAAAAATAGATTTTTAAGCCTCAATAATTAAGACATTTTGTGTTTTATACTTATGTTTTCCCCTATAGAAATAAAGATAAATTAATTCGAAATAATAAAATAACTTGATTTCTTAACTTATATTATAAATCTGTGAGCGACTATCTTCTTGCTTTGTTTCTGATAGCAAAACCGATAAAATTGGTTTCCGTGACACCCGAAACCGATACAAATTCTGTTTCGAATATCAAACCAATAATATCAGAATTCATGACACCTACTACTTTTTTTGAACGGTTTCAATTTTGATTCCGACAATTATCAGATTCCACAACACCCCTGAATACTCTGTAGCAACTGTTTGCAAGAGTATAATACATAAATAAAAGCGAAATTTGAACTTATTTCAACGTTTAAAGTGTATATTTATATAAAGGTACAAATGTGAAAAAATTTAGTTAAACATTGAGAAATACCATGTGTTTTGAACAAATTTGTTTGAGTTTTTAATCGCGAATATTTTGAATAATATAACTCTTAGCAGCATTATATTTGCATATTCCTCCCGCCAAAGTAATCGGAATCGTGCCCTGTTGATAGTATATTTTATAAAATACGTAGTTACTTAACCCACTGGCATTCTTTATTTTGTTTCCAATTTGAATCTCCATCGCTATACAATTCTTTTTTCCAAATAGGTACAGATTTCTTCAAATGTTCAATAGAATATGAAACTGCCTTTAATGCGTCTTCTCGATGGGGAGACGATATAGCAATAACTACGCTTGCTTCCTTTGGTGCAACTAAACCGAGACGGTGATGTATTGCGATGTTCACTACATCTTTCCAATGGGAGCGCACTGCATCGCAAATTTTTTCAAGTTCTTTTAGAGCCATTATCTCGTATGCTTCATATTCAAGCGAATGTACCTATGTATGTATAATGAACAATCATGCTTGCGTAATACTATCTAACTCTTATTATTTGAAGCACTTAAATACAAACCATTTTTCCGTCAAACGAATTTCTAGCCGTCCCTACGAATATGGAAACAGCACCACAATCTTCACGAAATATCGAATTTGTAATGGCTGCAACATCTAAGGGCTCCCGGGTAATTGACAAAAAATTAGCCATAACTTTTTACCCTCCACTAATAGCTGGAATAATAGCAACCTCGTCACCTTCTTGAAGATTTACTAAATTATCACAGTAACACTCGTTTATTGCTATAACACAACTATCCCTTATACTATCTACTGCAAATTTTTGGCAAATCTGGTTTAAGAGTTTCGATACGTGTATGTGTTGTTCAGTAATAAAAGTTGTTGAGCTTAATCCAGAAATTTCACGCGCTTTGGCAAAAAATAATACTTTAACTTCCACCAAATTATCTTCTGCGACGCAACTCATTACCAATAGTATTTAGAAAATTACAAGTATAAGACCAGTCGGATAAGATACTATAAGATAAGTGAGGGCAAAATTTACAGAACAATTAATATCAACCGATTTTTTTGTCCTAAAAGTCGGATTACCGTGGGATTCTGTATTGTGAGATAAGATATTTACAGAACAATTAATATCAACCGATTTGTTTGTCCTACAAGTCGGTTTACCGTGGGATTCTGTATTGTCAGATAAGATACTATAAGATAATTAAGGGCAAAATTTACAAAACAATTAATATCAACCGATTTTTTTCTCCCACCAGTCGGTTTTTCATGCGATTCTGTACTGTGATACAGACTCAAGTCTCTAGATTTGAGATTTTAAGTTAGAGAAAATTTTTGTGACTTGAGACGATTTTGCTATTCTGTAAGTGACAGTCGCAAAATCTATTACATTTCATTATTTAGAGATGTTTTCACAATTGAATGGAAATAAATATGTTGATAACAAATATTAAATTTTCTATAACATAGCCAAAAAACATAATTTCCGAAAAATAAAATTATATGTTGACTTTGTTTCATAATATTTACGAAATTTATGTAAAATTTATTTATTTTTAACCTTTTCGTGTTTGAGTTGCTTATAAAATATAAAAAAACGACAATCGATTAATATCTATGATGATCTCTATTCAGTATATTCAAAATGGCCAACAAAAGTACCTTTTAGTTATGTGACCTGCTAACTACAAGGTCACAAATTTGAGACAATATTTTGCGACTAACGCTAGAGACTGTTTAGTGAATAGTAACTAGTCACAAATTAAGACTTTACCTCAAAATGTCTCAAATAGTGACTAGAGACTGCTTACAGAATCGAATTGTAATACTGTTAAAATTATTACTATTTTATATTATTTCACCAATCGCTTTACGACGTACATAAATTTCGCAGAAATATCTAAAAACTAATTGGTTTAAATTTGTGTTATATACTTTTTGCATTCATTGAAAGATTACTATGAAATAGTTTCATCAGACTAATAAGAAATAAATTTAATATATTTTTCTTCACTTCCGCTTATTATTATATTAGTTACTCGGGTCCACCTTTCAATGAACGTTTTCTTATTGGCAAGAGGGAAAATATGTATTACAATATTGATAGATTTTTGGTGACTTAACACAAACTTTTACAATAGTAAATTCTTCTAATAAGTAATATGAGTAGTGGCGGAAAAAGTTGGTCCTGACTTTATATGGTAAAAAAACGCATCTTGGAAACATTTAATTTGTCACAGACATATTAAAATTTTTTGTGTATAGAAATGAGAATTTTCTATCCTAGTCTAAGTTTTTCAATAATCGTTCTTGAAAATATAAAATTAACGAGTCCAAAGCGTTTTCCTGGATTTGGTCTGCATTATATTCATTAATGCAACTGATTCCTTAATCTAACAAAAAATAATTTTTTCTGCAAGTACTCAACTCTTGCAAATAATAACAAACCTTCGATCATATTTCTGCAATGAAGATGCTGATAATAAAATTCCTTAACCCGTTTAAGGTTTCCAAGCCACTATATTTGTTAGTCACCGGTGAAAGAGCACTTCGCCAATCATAGCGATTGGCTATGAATCTCAACTCGGCCTAGCATCTAGTTGAGATTTAAACGGCAATTACATATAGATTACATACAGGGAAAGTAATAGGACTAATTTTCTTCCGACTGTATTAGGTAGAGGGCGTTCCTAGCTAAAGAACGAGCGACAGGTCAGTTGTCTTCGAGCGCCTGGAGAGTCTGAACGAAAATTTTTGCGCGACGTGTTTCTGTGAGTGGTGCAAGCCGAAAATGCAACGTTCCTTAGAGCAGAGGTACGCGATTAAATTCTGTGTGAAACTCGGTAAATCTGCGACAGAGACGTTTGATATGATCAAGCAGGCTTACCCAGATGTTGTTTTAGCAAGAAGTGGTGTGTTTCGGTGGCACCAGGCCTTTTTGGAGGGCCGGGAAGAAGTCGCTGATGAAGACCGTGCTGGGAGACCTGCGACTTCGACAAACACCGATAATGTTACTCGTGTGCGCAAAGTTTTGAACTCAGACCGTCGACTAAGTATTCGTTTAATTGCCCAGATGTTAGATTTAGGAAAATCTCTGGTTCATGACATTGTGATGGAGCACTTGAACATGCGCAAGGTGTGTGCGAAGATCGTCCCAAAAGCGCTCACTGACGACCAGAAATTGCGGCGAGTGGAAGTCTGCCAAGAAAATTTGAACATGTGTGAAAGTTACCCCCAATTTTTGAATAACGTAATCACAGGTGACGAGTCATGGATCTTTGAGTATGAAAATGAAAGGAAAGCATTTTGAGACAACAGAGGGGATCCAAGCAGCATGCACCACTTCTCTCAAGGCCTTCAGTGACGCCTTCAATGCTTGGAAATTGCGCTGCCAGCGCTGCATCGACGCAGAAATAGCCTATTTAGAACGTTTTTAAAGAATTGTCACGATTGGTTCAATAAATTTTTTTAAAACAACTCAGTCCTATTACTTTCCGGACAAACCCCTTTACCTACATTTACGAATTGTAAAGTACTGTAATCAAGGAGATTACAGATTCTACCTACATCTCTCCAAAGCCAACTAGCAGATAGATCACTGCTTATTTACCCAAGAACGCTAGCAGAAATTTCGGTCGGAAATTCTTACGGCCGAATTGAAAATCTAACCGAAACTATTGATATCGGTAGTGGTGACTTGACGCCATATACAAATGGAATTTTGATTTCTCCTCACGTGAACGAATTTATTTTACTATTATTTATTGTACTATTTCTTATTTTCTACAGCAATGGGTTGAAGAAGTCACACGATAGGGAGTCCCATTCTATGACACCTCGCTTGGTATCGAACGGCTCGGAGAGGTTCTTCCTGATCCTGACGGAGTTTCTGGTGTTAGTCAACGTCAGCTTGCATAGTCGTATTAGCTTTGTAGGGATACTAAGTTCAGACATAGAGGCATAGGATAGTTTCCATTCGTTCTGTCGAAGGCGGCTTTAAAATCGACGAAGAGGTGGTGTGTATCGATCTTCCTTTCATCAATATTTTCCAATCTTTGCTGTACAGAGGCGGGTGCGTATCTTCGCTACAACAAGATAGTGGTACAAGTCGATGTTAAGTCCTTGGAGTGTACGCACGTCGAGAACACGGGAGACGTGTCTTCCATCTATCACAACATTATTGATTTGGTTAAGAACTTTTCGATCTAGAGACAGCTTGATGAATTTTCTTGTGCTGGAATTAGTACTTCGCCATGGAAGCTAAATTTTCCTACTGTTATACCAAAGATTCCTTCTTTGCCAGCCCTGGCGTTAAAATCGCCAAGCGCGCTCCAGCCGCTCTTAAAAGGCATCTAGTGAAAACTAGTAATACGTTCAAAATTGTTGCTCTGATGCGGATTGGATATTTTCCAATCTTTGTTGTACAGAGGCGGGTGCGTATCTTCGCTACAACAAGATAGTGGTACAAGTCGATGTTAGGTCCTTGGAGTGTACGCACGTCGAGAACAGGGGAGACGTGTCTTCCATCTATCACAACATTATTGATTTGGTTAAGAACTTTTCGATCTAGAGACAGCTTGATGAATTTTCTTGTGCTGGAATTAGTACTTCGCCATGGAAGCTAAATTTTTCGACTGTTATACCAAAGATTCCTTCTTTGCCAACCCTGGCGTTAAAATCGCCAAGCGCGCTCCAGCCGCTCATAAAAGGCTTCTAGTGGAAACTAGTAATACGTTCAAAATTGTTGCTCTGATGCGGATTGTGACTAGACGCTCATTCACCAGAGTGAATGCCAAGAACCGAATTTCGCTCTTTTATATGGCCACTGTAGTAAATTACACAAGGACCTACTCGTCAACGTCCTTGCATCGCCCATCGCATTTGTTTGGCGGCGTTGATGTCAGCCTTTACTTTTACGAAAATATCAACAAGCTGAGCATCGGCACTTTCACAATTTAAGGACCGGATATTCGAGGTGCATGCTCAAGCTCCACACGGTTTGGCTACCGCATCTTACACAAGGATTACCCACATACATACATAATAGCCCTAGAACTGTAACTGCTTACCTAGAGGCATAGCTATACCCCAATACTACCTAAAAGTTACTCACTGTACATATCAAGTACACTTTGTCTTCGCACTTCGGAGTGCCGATTTCTTTATACCCTGAACAGGGTATGTTAATATTGCCACGAAGGAAACATTGCATACTCTTTAAAGCAACTGCACCAGAGATAAAGAGATGTTTAACTCCTCTCTCACTGGAAGTGAGAGAGCAATTGCTAAACGTCAAAACCTACTGAACTTTGACAGCTAATCGAGTTCAGCAGGTTTTGACGTTTATCAATTGGAAACGAGCGATGGCCAGATTGAAATCTTACCAAAAAAATGTGTAAACGGAGGGATTTGTTGCATCGTTCAAGACCACTTATAAAAAATGTTAAACAATGAAAATTAAATAAATTTGTGATATTTAAAGATATTTGATGAAACGTTTTGTAATTTGAAGCATCATAGTTTTATTTTAAATGGAAAATGATTAAAAACATTTAATGATTGAGAGCTAACAAGCTTAAATCCTATTATTGGGTATTGAAAGGACAAAAGTCAGTTGTTATAACATTCTTTAAAAAGATTTAAATAGTTTCTCCATTTAATAAATAACCACTACTTAGTAATTTTTATTCGTACTAAATGTTGGGTATTGGGTTGATAAATGCCCAAAAATTGTTATTTTGTTCAATCTGGCAATAATGGAAAATGTTATAAAAAACGCTAATTTTGAGGCGCTCTCACACTGGAATAAGTTTAACATCCCTTTATTCCTGATCTGCACCATATATTAATGATTAGCGTGAAGAGCTCAGTCATTTTAGTCATGTCTGTATACATTAAAGAGAGTAAATTTTTTTCTATAAAATTTCGTATGCGATAAATGTTCTATGGATTATTCTGAACAACTTTGTCTAAGAGATTAAGGTTCTAAAACCGGTTTCGCGCCACCGGTTTTTAAGTTTAAATAAGTGCGAAAGCTCACAATTTTTTTAAAAGAAAGAATAAGTTTAACATCCCTTTTTTTCCTGATCTGGTCGATTGACTGAAACAAAAAAAATTCAAAATATTAAACTTAAATATATTTTCTATCAATTTAGTCACTGATCTTTGAAAAATATCAAAAATTAGGAAAATGGGGTAATTTTGAAAAAAAAAATCGTTTTTTTACGAAAAAAATTTTGTTTTTATGCCAAATTGACAATTTTCAGCCAATCAAAAAGACCGTAGTCTATTGTATCGCAAATGTATTAAACTATATCCAGTTGTAATTGGAAGTCGAGCGGTGAATTTATCGGTGAGTTATAATGTCAGCAAATTTGAAAAATGTCGTTTCGAGAAAAACGCGTTTAAAGTTTCACTTATATATGGTTGCACCTCTGCCATTTAGAACCGCTGCCATTTTTTAAAATACGTTTAAATAATATATAAGCTATCGAAAAAAAGCTAAAGTTCACACTGATAGCCCCTTAAATAAGTAAGGAAAGCTAAGTTCGAGTGCAACCGAACATTTTATACTCTTGCAGTGGCGTAGCCCTGCAAGCGCCCGGAGCCAAGGATGTTCTGCCGCCCCCCTTTATCTACCTACCTACAAGTTTCATGAGGTGGTTCGAACAAAAGTGAATTTTTACAAAATATCTTCTGAAGTTCCAAAATTTTCACAATACGGTTTTTGAGGAAATTGATAGTAAATTTACAAGACATCTTATTAAAAGCCTTAGAAAAAACCCATTTTCGCCCTATATCTTGTACACTTTTGACACAATTTTCAGGAATTTTTGCCCGAATTGGCAGCAGCGAAGATCGTTTTGCCGCCCCCAAGACGTTGCGCCCGGGGCGACGGCCCCCTTCGCCCCCCTAGCTACGCCACTGCACTCTTGCAACTTGCAAGAATCAAAGACTTGGTATAAAACGTCAGCCAGAGAATCAAAATCTAAGCATTTTTATATATGGATATGTACATATGTATGTACATATACTATATCGTCACCTGAAATGCAAAATAACGTATCATCAAAAAATTCAAAAATGAGTTTTTTACTGATTACGATTCACCACATCATATTACATAAGTGTCGCAAATTTTAAGATTCTGCGAACAAAAATACCCGAGCTATATAAAAATTCAAAAAAATTCATCAAGTGCTTGATTTCGTTAAACAAAATAACGTATCATCACTGTATGTAAATACCTCAGGGCAAGAAGTATATGTGCATTATTGTGTTGAGCGATTTCTTTTCTCTCAATAACGGTATCAATCTCTTAGGTATGCAAATGGTTTTTGTTGTATTTTTTGTTTCATTTCCATGTGCATAATTCTGCTTTAATATAAATCCTTAGTATCGTTAGAATCATTTTGTTGTCAGTCTCGTGTTTTCCTTAGGAAATAAGTATAAGTGCAGTAAGTATTAGTGCACTTTGGATTGTAAACAAGAGAAGTGAAGTGGTGATATTTTTAGTTGAAAACTAGTAAGTAAAATTACTGTGCATTTTTGTTACACATAATACTTACGCCAAATGTGGTTTAAGGTTAGAATGCCACGTGCTACCCATTTATCGGAAGAGGAGCGCGGATTAATAAGGGGCTTAAGTGAAGCGGGTACAAAAATTACTGACATAGCCGCCAGAGTGAATCGTCATAGAAATTCTTCTTCTTAATTACCGTAGAAACCGCTTAAGCGATTATAGCCGAGTTAACAACAGCGCGCCAGTCGTTTCTTCTTTTCGCTACGTGGCGCCAATTGGCTATTCCAAGCGAAGCCAGGTCCTTCTCCACTTGGTCCTTCCAACGGAGTGGAGGTCTTCCTCTTCCTCTGCTTCCCCCGACGGGTACTGCGTCGAATACTTTCAGAGCTGGAGTGTTTTCGTCCATCCGGACAACATGACCTAGCCAGCGTTGCCGCTGTCTTTTAATTCGCTGAACTATGTCAATGTCGTCGTATATCTCGTACAGCTCATCGTTCCATCGAATGCGATATTCGCCGTGGCTAACGCGCAAAGGACCATAAATCTTTCGCAGAACTTTTCTCTCGAAAACTCGCAACGTCGACTCATCCGTTGTTGACATCGTCCAAGACTCTGCACCATACAGCAGGACGGGAATTATGAGTGACTTATAGAGTTTGGTTTTTGTTTGTCGAGAGAGGACTTTGCTTCTCAATTGCCTACTCAGTCCGAAGTAGCACCTGTTGGCAAGAGTTATCCTGCGTTGGATTTCTAGGCTGACATTGTTGGTGGTGTTTACGCTGGTTCCAAGATAGACGAAATTATCTACGGCTTAAAAGTTATGACTGTCAACAGTGACGTGAGTGCCAAGTCGCGAGTGCGACGACTGTTTGTTTGATGACAGGAGATATGGAGATATTTCGTCTTGCCCTCGTTCACTGCCAGACCCATTTTCTGTGCTTCCTTGTCCAGCCTGGAGAAAGCAGAACTAACGGCGCGGGTGTTGAGGCCGATGATATCAATATCATCGGCATACGCCAGCAGCTGTCTTACTCTTATAGAAGATGGTACCTTCTCTATTTAGTTCTGCGGCTCGAACTATTTTCTCCAAAAGCAGGTTGAAAAAGTCGCACGATAGGGAATCGCCTTGTCTGAAACCTCGTTTGGTATCGAACGGCTCGGAGAGGTCCTTCCCGATCCTGACGGAGCTTTTGGTGTTACTCAACGTCAGTTTACACAGCCGTATTAGTTTTGCGGGGATACCAAATTCAGACATCGCGGCATAAAGGCAGCTCCTTTTCGTGCTGTCGAAAGCAGCTATGAAATCGACGAAGAGGTGGTGTGTGTCGATTCTCCTTTCACGGGTCTTTTCCAAGATTTGGCGCATGGTGAATATCTGGTCGGTTGTTGATTTGCCAGGTCTAAAGCCACACTGATAAGGTCCAATCAGTTTGTTGACGGTGGGCTTTAATCTTTCACACAATACGCTCGATAGAACCTTATATGCGATGTTGAGGAGGCTAATCCCACGGTAGTTGGCGCAGATTGTGGGGTCTCCTTTTTATGGATTGGGCATAGCACACTTAAATTCCAATCGTTGGGCATGCTTTCGTCCGACCATATTTTACAAAGAAGCTGATGCATGCACCTTATCAGTTCTTCGCCGCCGTGTTTGAATAGCTCGGCCGGCAATCCGTCGGCCCCTGCCGCTTTGTTGTTCTTCAGGCGGGCAATTGCTATTCGAACTTCTTCATGGTCGGGTAATGGAACGTCTGCACCATCGTCATCGATTGGGGAATCGGGTTCTCCTTCTCCTGCTCCATCGTCATCGATTGGGGAATCACGTTCTCCTTCTCCTGGTGTTGTGCGTTCACTGCCATTCAGCAGGCTGGAGAAGTGTTCCCTCCATAATTTAAGTATGCTCTGGCCATCAGTGACTAGATCACCTTTGGGGGTTCTACAAGAGTACGCTCCGGTCTTGAAACCTTCCGTAAGCCGCCGCATTTTTTCGTAGAATTTTCGAGCATTACCCCTGTCGGCCAGCTTATCAAGCTCTTCGTACTCACGCATTTCAGCCTCTTTCTTCTTCTGTCTACAAATGCGTCTCGCTTCCCTCTTCAACTCTCGGTATCTATCCCATACCGCACGTGTAGTGGTCGATCGTAACGTTGCGAGGTAGGCAGCCTGTTTTCTCTCCGCTGCGACACGGCACTCCTCGTCGTACCAGCTGTTCTTTTGCACTTTCCGAAAACCAATGGTTTCGGTTGCAGCTGTACGTAAGGAGTTTGAAATATTGTCCCACAGTTCCCTTATACCGAGTTGTTGACGAGTGCTCTCAGAGAGCAGGAGTGCAAGCCGAGTAGAAAATCGTTCGGCTGTCTGTTGTGATTGCAGCTTCTCGACGTCGAACCTTCCTTGTGTTTGGTGGCGCGCGTTTTTTGCTGCACAGAGGCGGGTGCGAATCTTAGCTGCAACAAGATAGTGGTCCGAGTCGATGTTAGGACCTCGGAGCGCACGCACATCTAAAACACTGGAGACGTGTCTTCCGTCTGTCACAACAAGATCGATCTGGTTGGTAGTTTTTCGATCCGGAGACTGCCAGGTAGCTTGATGAATCTTTTTATGCTGGAATCTAGTACTAGAGATAACCATATTTCGGGCCCCGGCGAAGTCAATCAGCCTCAACCCATTAGGGGATGTTTCGTCGTGGAGGCTGAATTTACCGACCGTAGTGCCAAAGACACCTTCTTTGCCCACCCTGGCGTTAAAGTCGCCAAACACGTATAAGCGCACTCCAAGCGCACTCATAAAAGGCATCTTTGGTCACATCGTCCTTCTCTTCCGTCGGGGCGTGGGCGCAGATCAGCGATATGTTGAAGAACCTCGCTTTGATGCGGATTGTGGCTAGACGTTCATTCACCGGAGTGAATGATAGTACTCGGCGACGGAGTCTCTCTCCCACCACGAATCCAACACAAACTTGCGCTCCTTTATATGGCCACTGTAGTAAATGTCACAAGGACCTACTCGTCTCTGTCCTTGTCCCGTCCATCGCATTTCTTGGACGGCGGTGATGTCAGCCTTTGTTTTTACGAGGACCCGACATTCCAGGTGCATGCCCTCAATTCGTAGTCCTTATTTCGTTTGCCATGGTCGTCATCAAAAGGGGGGTCTCTCATCCGAGACTGGTTATAGCTCTTCACTGGAGGTGTTTTTTTTACGTGGCGGATCCCAAACCCAGCGCACAACCCTTGTAGGGAATGTTTCGCCTTCTCACTTTAGCTCGCCTTCGAACGGATGTTCTTAGGCTACCCAGAGAATACTTGGTCAAAGACCGGAAGTAGTGAGCTGCTTGAGCCATGTGTAAAAGAATCGTTTCTGGCCACTCCCAAGTGAATGGCGATCAGAGAACTTTCCTCACTTGCGTGAACTTCTACACATGACTCCATCCTCTCCGTCAGAAATAGCCATCGTCATAGAAATACCATCAGTAATTTTTTAAAAACCCGGAGAGTTATGGCACAAATAGGTGCTGCGGCAGACCGACTAAATATTGATGAACGGTGCAAGCGAGAAATTCGGCGACTAGCAAGTCAAAAAAACATGTCATGCCTGGAAATCAAGACGCATTTAGATCTCAATGTAACTAGGAGAAGAGTCCATCAAGTCTTGACGCAAAATAAATTGATAAGGTATGAGTCCCGAGAACCTGTGCCTAAACTATTGCCACGCCACATAAGCGCACGCTTGGCATTTGCCAATAAAATGAAATTTTGGACCGATGAGTTCCAAAATGTTATTTTTTCTGACGAGAAGTCAGTATTGGCGCGATGTACGTCAACCCCGCCAGACTCGACACAAGCGAAATCACGGTGGCGGATCGCTAATGATTTGGGCAGCTTTCGGATATGCTGGAAAGTCCCCGCCTTGCTTCATTCCCACCAAAACAAATGCGGAAATATACGTGCAGCTGTTGGATGAAGTGCTGATAGAATTTGGTGAGAAACTCTACGGAGATTCCTGGATCTTCCAACAGGACAACGCCCCAATTCACAATTCCCGCATTACAAAGGAGTTTTTTTCATCAAAAAACATAACTGTTTTGGAGTGGCCAGCGATCAGCCCGGACTTAAACCCAATTGAAGACTTGTGGGGAATACTTTCGAATAAAGTTTATAGGAATGGCTGCCAGTTTGAAACCATTAAACAGCTCAAAGATGTTTTGCTCATTGAGTGGGATGAAATAAGCCATTCAACATTAAAACAATTAGTGGACTCCATGCCAAATAGAATTAATCAAGTATTTTTAAAAAAAAGGCAAGCATATTAATTATTAGAAACACACAAATAAATTAGTTATTTAACATTAATTTAAAATAATAATTATGCACATATACTTATGTATTTCCTAAGAGCTGTTAATATTTAATTTTTATTTGCTTTATAAAAAGCATATTGAAATTGAGATTCTTTTTTTTTTTGTTAATTTTTTGTACTACTATTAAAATAAATTGTATTGATAAGTTTCAATTCATTTGCAGAAGTTTAATTTGAAATTAAGTTGATGCACATATACTATTTCCATGAGAGTATAATAGAGTGTTTTTTTTTATATCGAAGTTAGCCTTCATTTATTGTTTATGTTTATTTTTAGTGATTAAGTTCAATGTGCTTTGGTTAGTTTAGGCTACATCGTTGATCGAACGTGGACTACTATATACATCCATATATGTAGTCCTTTGTGAGGCCATAGAAAAGAAGAACTTCTGTGGTCGACCTTATAAATTAACAAAACGCTTCCCGCCAGTTCGGTGGGATGTCTGAAGGTATGCGCCCCCAAGTGATTAAGTCCTGACCTCCCTAACGCAAGACAGCCAAGAAGGAAGTGTTGAGTTGTTTCCACCTAATCTTCTTCCATACAGCTTCTGCAGATGGCGTCTGGTAGGATTCCCAGCCTTACTGCGTGGAAGCCAATAGGGCAATGGCGTGTTACAAGCCCCAAAACTAGGGAAAGGCTGCCTGAGGGCAAAGAGATCACTAGATCTCATGCGAACGCTCTTGGGACAGAAGACTTTTTCAACAGCGTATGTAAAAATTGTGGCCCAGCAGTAATAGAATAGGATACAGGAGCACAGATCTGCTCCCATTCTACCGATAACGGTTCTAGGGTGCCTCTTCTTGCTAGCTCATGTTTCCTGCGATTCCGCTGGGGTCTGGCACTCATCATTCTTATCACAAAGGCACTCGATGCTATTGATAGCGAGGTTAGTCTTCGATCAGCTCTGAATTCTCTCATTGTTAAAGAGTTCAAGACTGGAATCGCCGCTATCTGAGTCGATGGTCACTCCTCTGAAGGAGGCTGCACTCCGGAGTAGTAATTCTACTGCTACCTTAATGGCTACAATCTCGGCCTGGAAGACACTGTCCCTTTTATTTAAATTTTTTCTAGTACTTATGCACATATTCTTCTTCTTAATTGACGTAGACACCGCTTACGCGATTATAGCCGAGTTAACAACAGCGCGCCACTCGTTTCTTCTTTTCGCTACGTGGCGCCAATTGGATATTCCAAGCGAAGTCAGGTCCTTCTCCACTTGGTCCTTCCAACGGAGTGGAGGTCTTCCTCTTCCTCTGCTTCCCCCGACGGGTACTGCGTCGAATACTTTCAGAGCTGGAGTGTTTTCATCCATCCGGACAACATGACCTAGCCAGCGTAGCCGCTGTCTTTTAATTCGCTGAACTAAGTATGTCGATGTCGTCGTATATCTCGTACAGCTCATCGTTCCATCGAATGCGATATTCGCCGTGGCCAATGCGCAAAGGACCATAAATCTTTCGCAGAATTTTTCTCTCGAAAACTCGTAACGTCGACTCAACGGTTGTTGTCATCGCCCAAGCCTCTGCACCATACAGCAGGACGGGAATTATGAGCGACTTATAGAGTTTAGCTTTTGTTCGTCGAGAGAGGACTTTACTTTTCAATTGCCTACTCAGTCCGAATTAGCACCTGTTGGCAAGAGCAATCCTGCGTTGAATTTCCAGGCTGACATTGTTGGTGGTGTTAATGCTGGTTCCTAAATAGACGAAATTATCTACAACTTAACATTAATAATACAAATTACATGAAATATGAAAAACTTGCAACTGTTTTTATTTAAAATTAAAAAAAAGTATTAATATTCAAATTTTTAATTTTTATACAAATTTAGATTGATCATACGTTATTTTGTTTCAGAAATGAAAATTCAAAATAACGTAAGACACCTACTATAAAATTTGCTTAATTTTTTCATTATTTTTTTTTTTAAATATACTAATATGTAGGGTCATGTTAATTCAGATTTGAAAATTTCAATATCTCAAGTGGTTTTCTTTTTATACGGTTTTTTGCTTCTCCTGTAAAAATACGAAAAGTGATGTTACGTTATTTTGCATTTCAGGTGACGATATATAACTCATACACTGACCGACGAGTTCGACTAAGACTTGTTAGATAAATCATTATACCTAGTATATGGGAGTGGGAATAATATCGACACAATTTTATCTATTTTTCCCAATACCATATACTACACAAAGATACACTGTTATTTGTATTGAGATAACTCACATATCGGAAGTTGGAAAATTTTTATATTAGATATATGGGGGCTAAGGGAAATATTGGCCCGACTCAACCAATTTTTGACATACAGACATAGCATAGTCAGAAAAGGATTATTCTTGAATTTCAATATATATCTCACACATTGCCAGATATTTTCAATCTAAAGTCTACTATAGGTACTGGGGTCGAAATATTCTGTACCTAGGGGCTTGAACAGTTTTTGTTGGATTTGAACAATTTTTGTTCATAAAGTGGCATACACTAATAGGATTATTCCTACGAAGTCTTATCCCGTTATATTAACTGCTTTTTGATTTGTGTACTGGAAAGTAAAAGAATCAAATAGAATTTAAAGCGCGGTTGTGGTTAGATTTCACCTATTTTCATACTGAGACATAGGAATATAAGAAGAATGCCACGTATCAAATTTTGTCGAAATCGGTTGGTTGGGTCCCGAGATATGGGATTTCTCCAAAAAGTGGGCGGAGCCACATCCATCGTCAAATTTTCTCACCGGTTCCCATAAAGTCTTCTCGTACCATCTCGGATGTAAAGTTTCTCTGGGCGTGAGCGAGGTTATCTTCCGATTTCGATTCATTTTCACACTGTCGGTAGGAGGTCGTGTAATATTCATGATGGGTTGTTGCAGCTTTATTGGTTTAGGAGATATGCGCATTAAACTTATTAGAGGGCGGGCCACACCCACTTTTTCAAAATTTTTTGCCCACAGATGCCTCTTGCTACTTCGATACCCTGTACGAAATTAGAGTTTTATATCTGAATTTAGTGCTTAGTTGCGGCACTTTATAGGTTTTCGGTTAATAGCGTTTAGTGGTCGTGGCAGTGATCCGATTACGCCCATCTGAGACAAATAAGAAACCATACCAAATTTTATCAAGATATCTCAATTTTTACTCAAGTTACAGCTTGCACGGACGGTATATAACCCTATATCTATCTCGCTTAGTTTTAGGTGATACATACAACCGTTAGGTGAACAAAACTTAACTACTTGTATACTCTGTAGAAACAGGTTGCAAGAGTACTGGGTGTGTACCAACCGGATGTCTTAGAAGACGTGGTAAAGAAGTTAAGCAATACTCTCTTCGATGAAGAACATTAGGTCTTCCAGCAAAATTTTGCTGCAGCACACAAAGTAAAAATCACCCTGTAAAGACTTAAAAGCACCTGGAAGTCCAAATTTAAACCCATTGGGCGACAGTTATTTCACTACAACAATTTCGTTTTAAACGTTTTTTATTCAAAATAGAAGAAGTATCCAGAATATTAAAATCATAAAAAAGTTTATATTTTTGGATAAAATCTTTTTGGAACTGATAAAAAAGAAAGAAATTCATGTAGATCTAAAAGCGATTTAAGGCTGTTTTTATACTCTGAACAGCGTATATTAAGTTTGCCACGAAGTTTGTAACACACAGAAGGAAGCATCGGAGACCCTATAAAGTATATACTTACATATTTAAATGATCAGTATGTTGAGCTGAGTCGATTTAGCCATGTCCGTCTGTCTGACCGTCTATCCGTCTGTCTATAAATATAGTAGTTTTGAAATCTTGCAAACGTCATTTTCTCTTCAAGAAGCTGCTCATTTGTTGGAACTGCCGATATCGGACCACTATAACATATAGCTGCCATATAAACTGAACGATCGGAACCAAGTTCTTGTATGGAAAACTTTTACATTTGACAATGTATCTTCACCAAATTTGGCATGGATTATTTTCTAAGGCAACAATGTAATCTCCGAAGAAATTGTTCAGATCGGTTAACTATAGCATATAGCTACCATACAAACTGAACGATCGGAATCAAGTTCTTGTATGGAAAACTTTCACATTTGACAATTTATCTTCACCAAATTTGGTATGGATTATTTTCTAAGGCAACAATGTAATCTCCGAAGAAATTGGTCAGATCGGTTAACTATAGCATATAGCTACCATACAAACTGAACGATCGGAATCAAGTTCTTGTATGGAAAACTTTCACTTTGACAATTTATCTTCACCAAATTTGGTATAGATTATTTTCTAAGGCAACAATGTAATCTCCGAAAAAATTGTTCAGATCGGATTACTATAGCATATATGTAGCTACCATACAAACTAAACGATCGGAATTAAGTTCTTGTATGGAAAACTTTCACATTTGACAATTTATCTTCACCAAATTTGGCATGGATTATTTTCTAAGGCAAAAATGTAATCTCCGAAGAAATTGTTCAGATCGGTTAACTATAGCATATAGCTACCATACAAACTGAACAATCGGAATCAAGTTCTTGTACGGAAAACTTTTGCATTTGACAATGTATCTTCACCAAATTTCGTATTAATTATTTTCTAAGGCAACAATGTAATCTCCGAAGAAATTGTTCAGATCGGTTAACTATGGCATAGAGCTACCATACAAACTATAAACATCTAAAAGATCCATTTTATTTATTAAAAAACCTTAATGTTTCTAGTAAACAACCTGGCTCAAAAGAACTAGTAGATAGTCCAGTCATTTAAGCTTAAATTAGGTAAGAATCTCGGAATTCGATATACCCATTTATTTGTCTGTACATAAATACTTGTATATTGACACCCTAAAGTTGTCTCAAAACCTACATATGGTTAGGGTATACCGAGGTGAACTTACTATAATGACTGGACTAAGAATGTTTTTCTTTGAATGAAAACCACTGGCCGGTTACGTCTTTAGACTTACTTAAACACATAGTTACTAAAAGAAATGCACCTGTAAAAAGTATGTATATTAGCTTCGGTGCAGCCGTTTTCTTATTTTTTATTTCTTCTACCTATTATTTCGCAGTAAATATAGCAGCAGTAAAAAAACATTTTTGAACCGTATAGAGGGGTATTTCCTTGCATTTCCTAAGCAAGTTTACTATATGTAATATTTTTTATACTGTCAGAAAGTAAAAACTTCCTCCATAAATATAAAATCTGTTAACTATTTACAAAAATTTGATATTTTGACTTGAGGAATTTTTTAATTAAAACTAGGGGTTTTCCGATATTACGTTAATAAAAGGAGAAAATATAAATATTTTAAAATACAGTGTGTTTGAGACATAAGAAGGTAAATTTCCACCAAATTTTATGAAAGATTTTTTTTGCACAAGATAAAAATAAAAAACTGTAAATTTGGTTATTTGGAGTTTTCACGTAAATTTCGAGGTTATGTGAAAAAAGTCAGTGAACAAAAGTTATAGGCCTTTTCATTACCTGCAATATTGCCTTATAACTTTTTTCTATAAGAATCGTAGTTTTGATGGAATTTGAGATAAACCGTTTTAACGCTTAAAAATTCAAGTACACCCCTCCCCCTCCCCCTCCTTTTCCCGAGCTCAGATCCCCGTTAATTATTTTTTCCGCGGTGTTTGTTTTTTTAACTTTCGTTTCCGATTGGTTTCATCCTACTATGATTTTTTATTGTTTTCAAGAATTTCGAACCTTGGTCTATTAAAGCTCATTTTAATAACCAATTTACGAACTTTGTGAGGTGTGTATTTAACTCTAGGTATGCATAGTAGTTTAGTTAGAATATAATATAAACTCGTATATGCTTTATGCTGTATTATTGTAACGAAAGTTTTATCCAATATCTTTTTGCAATATTTGATTTTTTATTTAAATATGTATATTTGGACACCAGACTTTGATCTCGACAATCATTCGATCCACTAACGCACAGTAATATTGTTTAATGACTGTTTTGCACTATTCGAGGAGGTCGATAAATATATTTATTTAATATTTGACTTTCACGACCTTGCCGGCCTTTGAGTTTTTAGGCATTTTGAATAACATTCACCGCGTAACAACCGAGCGGCTGAGTAGGCTGCTGCCCAGGGTTTCGATTTTCTGAGATACATACTTATGTATATAGTACTACACACAATATACTAAATACTTTTACTTTACTTTTTCGTCTCTACATGAACAATTTCCAAACGCTTTTACTTTTAATATTATGACCTTTTAAAATATCTGCGGTTACTTCAGAACTAAAAACTTCTTCTTCTTTACTGGCGTAGACACCGCTAACAAGAGCGCGCCAGTCGTTTCTGCTTTTCGCAACTTGGCGCCAATTGGAAATTCCAAGCGAAGCAAGGTCCTTCTCCACCTGGTCTCTCCAACGGAATGGAGGTCTTCCTCTTCCTCTGCTTCCCCTGGCGGGTATTGCGTCGAATACTTTCAGAACTGGAGTGTTTTCGTCCATACGTACGACATGACCTAGCCAGCGCAGCCGCTGTCTCTTAATTCACTGAACTATGTCAATGTCGACGTATATCTCATATCTCGATTTATCAGATCTTGTCATCGTCTAAGCCTCTGCACCATATAGCAAGACGAGAATAATGAGTGACTTATAGAATTTGGTTTTTGTTCGTTGAGAGAGGACTTCTCAGTTCAAAGTAGCACCTGTTGGCAAGAGTTATGCTGCGTTTGATTTCGAAGCTGACATTGTCGTTGCTGTTAATGCTGGTTCCAAGATAGACGAAATTATCTACAACTTCGAAGTTATGACTGTCAATAGTGACGTGGGAGCCTAGTCGCGAGTGCAACGACTGTTTATTTGATGACAGGAGATATTTCGTCTTGCCCTCGTTCACTGCCAGTCCTATTTGCTTTGCTTCCTTATCCAGTCTGGAGAAAGCACGCGGTGTTAAGGCCAATAATATCAATATCATCGGCATACGCCAGCAGTTGGACATTCTTATAGAAGATTGTACCTGCTCGATTAAGTTCTACCTCATTTGGTATAGAAGGGCTCGGAGAGATCCTTCCCAATCCTGACGGAGCTTTTGGTATTGCTCAACGTCAGACATCGCGGCATAAAGGCAGCTGCTTTTCGTGATGGCAAAAACAGCTTTGAAATAGACGAAGAGGTGGTGTGTGACGATTCTCTCTTCACTGGTCTTTTCCAAGATTTGTGGGGTCTGCCTTTTTGTAGATTGGGCAGAACGCACTAAAATTCCAATCGTTGAGCATGCTTTCGTCCGACCATATTTTACAAAGAAGCTGACGCATGCTCCTTATCCGTTCTTCGCCGCCATGTTTGAATAGCTCGGCCGGCAATCCATCGGCTCCCGCCGCTTTATTGTTCTTAAGACGGGTAAATGCTACTCGAACTTCTTCATGGTCGGGCAATGCAACGTCTGCTCCAGTTTCATCGATTTGGGAATCGGGTTCGCCTTCTCCTGACGTTGGTGCCATTCAGCAGGCTGGAGAAGGGAGGGATGGAGGGAATACCTTAATTTTAGTATGCTGTGGACATCGGTTACTAGATCACCTCTTGGGTGTAGAGTATTCTCCAGTCTTGAAACTTCTGTTAGTCGCCACATTTTTTCGTAGAATTTTCGACCATTACCCCTATCGGCCAGCTTGTCAAGCTGTTTATACTCACGCATTTCGGCCTCTTTCTTTTTCTGTCTGCAAATGCGTCTCGTTTCCCTCTTCAACCGTCGGTATCTATCTCATCCCGCACTTGTTGTAGTCGATCGTAACGTTGCGGAGTAGGCAATCTGTTTTCTCTCCGCTGCGACACGGCATTCCTCGTCGTACCAGCTGTTCTTTTGCATTTTCCGAAAACCAATGGTTTTGGTTGCAGCCGTACGTTAGGAGCTTGAATTGCCGTCCCGCAGTTCCCTTATACCGAGTTGTTGACGAGTGCTCTCAGAGAGCAGGAGTGTAAGTCGAGTAGAAAATCGTTCGGTTTTTTGTTGTAATTGCAGATTCTCAACGTCGGGTGCGTATCTTGGACAAAACTAAAAGCCCTGGGCATAAATATTGAATACTATCGCGGGCATGTTTATTATGTAACTACAATGGCTTGTAAGCAAAAATACGCAACCAAGTACCCTTGGGCATTGATTTGCCAATTCTTTGAATTAATTAACCTCGACACTATGTGGCAAAAACTAATGAAGATAATCGGAAAAGGCTAAAGCATTAAAGGAGTAAATTTTACACGTTGGTCAGCTAGAGAGGAGGCATGTAAATGTTTGAAGAAATCTTGGGATGAAGTTCTTAAAATTTTAGAATCAGTCAAGGACAGGGGCGAACGCAGGGGGGTTTTGGGGTGTTAAACCCCCCCCCCCCCCAAAGTAATTGAATTTTTAAATAATAGAATTTAATTCTACATAGTCATTTGAAAAATTGTAATTTATTGTTTTCAAAGCAATCTTTCTGCCGACGATGTATGAATATGTAAAATAAATGAATACATTAGTCACTAACAGCGTTGTCGTTTTGATACAATTGTATCTTTTTTGATACTTTTCTTTCTAAATTTTGTGATTTGATACTTTTTTGTTCACAAACGGCCTATTTTGATACTTTTCTGCTGATAGAATTTAATTTTTTGAAACTATGAAAATGTTAAACTAAAAACAAACCTATTGTATCTGGATAGTATTAAAAAGTTGTGGGAATGTAGGCCAATTAAGAAACCCAGAAAAATATAAACTGGACAGAGACATTTTTTTAATTTGCTTCAAAGTAATGAGTTATGAGTAATGAGACGATGCCTTATAACTCTGTGGCTGCTGAACTGGATTTTTTTAGATTTAAGGGGAATTGTGAGTCGAAAATGGACTTCTTTTGAAAACTAGTTCTGAACTGAAAAGTCACCAATAAGGTTTCTATTATTTTTTCTAGAGTTTATTGTTAATCATAATACAGGAAAAGTAAAAACTGATTTATTATGACTTTCAGTTTCGTTCCATGAGCAAACTGTTGTGAAATAAATTTAAAATAAAAAAAGTATGCTATTTGCAAAAAAATACTTGAGTGTCTTAACTAAAATGTCTATCTTTTTAATAAAAACAACCAGAAAAAACTGGTCTGAATTAGATACACAACTTTACTTATTATTTGTTTTTCATTTGCTGAATTTAGAATGTGGAAATGGTTAAAAATCTTTTCTTCAGATTATATTTTCTAACTAAAATTTTGAATATATTTTCAGGAACTGGTTAAATCAAACAAAGAGATCCAAACTTTTTTAGTGCATCGTTTTTTAAAGATTGGAGCAACAATCCCTATATCTGTCGCTTCAAGTGAACGCTCGTTTTCCTCACTTCGCAGGCTTAAAACACATTTAAGAAATAAAACTGGAGAAGCACGCCTGAACGGAATGGCTCTCTTGAATATCCATAGAGATATAGACGTGACGGAGGAAGAGATTTTAAATGTTATGGCCCAAAATAAAAGAAGATTAGACTTCAATTTGTGAATAAAATAATGAAACATTGTCTTTTTACCTAAACCCCCCCCCCCAAATTTTTTTCCTGCGTTCGCCACTGGTCAAGGATGACTGGAATTTTATTAAAAAATTGCAAAATCTGGAAACGGCAGTAATGGTTGCATGTATGGATGTTTTTTTAGAGAGAATAAACAAAATGGTGTGTAATAAAAAATATTTATCAACTTTAAGCCATACTTTAACTGTCATTAAAAGACTGGTAAGAGATTTTCTTTCCTTAAAATTATGTTTCTACAAATTCTTTCCCATGAAAGTATTTCGAAGATCTTAGTTGTAAATAAGATTTTCAAATTTTGGAGTGACTTTGTACTGCAAATATCGACCAATTTGTGAGTTATCTCAATGAAAATGAGAGACGCGTATGTTTACTCATAACAGTGTATCTTTGTGCCTAAAATAGATACAATTGGGAGAAAACTTGACCTAGCCCCCATATAACCATTACCAAGATTTTCGAACTTCCGGCTGACTTTGTTCCATATGTTTGGTTATTGCATGTGAGGTACCTTAATGAAACCCATGGAACATTTAGTATGTGGTATGATAATGGTAGGTAGGAGTGGAGTGCAGCCCTATCGGGCTCAATTAGCACTTGATGTGCCATTTTGATACACTATTCGCAGAACCTCCTGTATCTGCTATTACGTTTCACCTTCTCACTCAAACCATTTTGAGGTTTCGAAGAAACTACTTATGTCCGATATGCTTTTGTTGGAAATCCATTCAAGGTTT
The DNA here is from genome assembly GCF_024586455.1 of Bactrocera neohumeralis. Lineage (NCBI taxonomy): Eukaryota > Metazoa > Arthropoda > Insecta > Diptera > Tephritidae > Bactrocera > Bactrocera neohumeralis. The sequence goes on along the minus strand of NC_065920.1, from coordinate 44,865,193 downwards.
GGTGCTTGGTGGATTCCGAGTGTTTTGTGTCGGATCTGTGCTAGAGCTGGGCATTCGCAGAGAAAGTGGAAGATTGTTTCCTTGTTCCCTGCTACTCCGCAGCCACGGCAGATGTCGTTGTAGGGCAATCCCATTTTGGACGCATGTTCCCCAAATGTCCAGTGCCCTGTTGTGGTAGCTGTTATTCTGTAAATACTTTTTCTTGACCTATTTAATAAGTCATTGGTTCTTTTCCTGTCATATGTTGGCCATAATTGTTTAGTTATGACGCATTTTGTAATGTTTTTCCACTTGTTGTTTGCAATTTGCTGAAATTGTCTATTGATCTCTCCTTTTATCGATCCTAGCAGGCTTGGTATTAGCTCCGCCATGGATACATTGAGGAAAGCTCCTGCCTTTGCCAACTCGTCTGCTCTTTCGTTACCGAAAATGTTCCCGTGGCCGGGAACCCAGATCAAGTTTAGCTGGAGCTTGTCTTTTATTGAGCTTAGTGCTCTCTTGCAGTTGTGAACTGTACTGGAATTTTTCATGGGTGAAGACAATGCCAGGAGGGCCGCCTGGCTGTCCGTAAATATAGTTGCTTTATGTATATTCCCGTGGTTTTCTAATAGAACTTCGCAGGCTTTTTCTATGCCTAGTACTTCTGCTTGGAAGATGCTAGCCGAGTTCGGTAGACGTATAGAGAGAGATATGCCTAGATCAGCGGAGAATACCCCCGTGCCTACTCCACAGTCCATTTTGGACCCGTCGGTATAGATTGAGGTGGTATCTTCCTCTACCATTGAACCTCTTCTCCATTCTCGTCTAGATGGTATCCTCACCTGGAAGTGTCTATTGAAATCCAGCTTTGGGAGAATGTAGTCTGATTTATTAATAGTGAACTTTTTTAGAATTACACTATGTCCGTAGTTCTGGGTATGATAATAGTTAATAAATAAAATCGGGTCGATAGATTTCGTTTTTAAAAAATCTTTATGCCGAATATGTCGGTCAGTGTATGAGTCATAAAACATCCTCTGGTTGACGTTTTGCATCTTAAGATATGTATATCCCTGGCTTTGATTCATGCAAGTTGCAAGAGTATAAAATGTTCGATTGCATGCGAACTTAGTCTTTCTTACTTGTTTTCATTTGTACGAGTAGAGTTACAATGAGTTTCAGTAACCCAGTACTTGACTGTTGAAAAATCTGGGACATATTTAGTGTAACGTTTAACAAGTTATTGCTCTGCATCAACAATATTTATTTCTCATCAAGAAACCATATATTTTTTTTAAAACATAGTATGTACCCGCCCCCTTCACCTTGAGGGTAATAACTTCAAAACGATTAGGTGAAATGTCATGATTCTAGTATATGTACATACTTATATGTATGTATCTAGATATATACGAAAATTTGCATATAACACAGCCATTGATATTTTGAGATGGCAATTCATCTTGGACCCGTAAGTTGGCCATCTGCGATTTAACGCCTTTAGACTATTTTTTGTGGGGCTACGTCAAGTCTAAAGTCTACAGAAATAAGCCAGCAACTATTCCAGCTTTGAAGACAACATTTCCGAAGAAATTCGGGCTATTCATCTCATTTTCCCATGTAATGGACCACCTAAGACGCAGCCGCGGTCAACATTTAAATGAAATAATCTTCAAAAAGTAAATGTCATGAACCAATATATGTACTATGCGTTTTTTTTTTTTATATCACCCGAACATATAAGCCATTGATAGAGATGGCTTGTTTGGGGCCATCTCCCGTTCAGACCAAAGACTTTTCATCTCATGTAGTAAGAATATATGTACTACATACATATATGTATGTATAAATGTATAAAAGTCTCTGTATTATCATTTGCGTATGTAGATAAATACGTATATATAGGCACAATGAACATCAATGTACATATGAAGTTATATGCATGTACATATATGTACGTATAGTACAATTAAATTTACTCAATTCCCAAACGATTGTTTAAAGAGCATTTTATTGTTTATATGTATTTTAGGATGGTTTTCCCTAAATGAATTTAGCTTCCTATGTACACGTGTTCGGAAGCACTTGAGCACTTGAAATTAAAGATTTGTTTTGATTGAGTTGCTCTAACCCTTAAAATTGGAAATACTCTAATAAACAAATTTATTTTTGAAAATTCAGCCTAATTAACCAGTGAATATACACATTTGGAAATACTCTAAAAAATTCGAAGCACATACACATGTATGTATGTATAGTACATGTATGTACATATGTATATAAATTGGTTTATTTCTGACTATGTAAACATAATTACCTGTGCCAATACACGTATTAATTCCTATTTACTCGTATGTATGTACATATATAGTAGATATGGGCTAAAAAGTCTTTGGCTCGCCCAAGAGATCGCGTTAAACAAAATATCCCTATCCTGCTCTTAGAGTATTAGCCTTAACTCGAATGTTGACATGCAAACTAAAACCATTATATTTCACTCAATCGTTCTCAAGTTTTTGATTTCAAAGAGGCGATATCTATGCTATTTTTGTTTACAATGTAAGAATAACATGTTTCGAAAAAACATTGTGTCATGATTGAGAAAAATACCTTCGATGTAGAGCAGTAACTTTATTGGTTCTACGGAAAATCTGCACCAGCATATTTAACGGTTAACTACTGGTTTGCCAAATTTCATAGTAAGGTCACCCGTACAAATTACACCCACCGTTAGGAAGAAAGAAGCAGTAACTCAATATGACATCGTTGCGAAAACTTCTGAATTGCTTTTTAAGTGACCGAAAAATAAATCTGTCTTCTTGAAATAAAATTATTTTTTACAAATGAAAAGATTGTCGCCGCTTGGTTTTTTCAAAATCGATCAAAAAGTATAAAAGTATAAAGAAAAATCCTATCAAACGCTTTAAGAATTAGTTTTTTAAAAAAAAAATATATACTACATCATTAAACACCAGTTAGGGGTTTCACATAGTCTGATAAAGTTATAAGTTATAACGATCCGAAAACATAGCGTTCAGAGTTGTATTTGCGTAAACTTATTTTAGTATGCAATCCAACAACAAATTTTTTAAACTAGTATAAAAATTTATGATTTTATGATTTTACGATGCTTTATGACACGTTGTGAATACCCCAAGTGTTTAATTGGCATTCCACTGAATAATTGTTGCCCGTTGAAGGTCACCCAAAGCGCACGGAAATACAAAAGTCGGCAAGCAAGCTTTAAAACATTATATTTGGATTATATAATATTATTTTCTTCAACTGTCTCGAATAGTGTAAAATAATCAAAAATCAATATTACTGTGCGGAATTGGATCGTATGAACAACGAGTACTAAATTGGGTCAACGACTCTTCAGACAATGCAGTATATACACATAAGCATATTATATTAGATATACATTCTTACAAATAATAAACCTGTGCAATTTTTTTTTCAAATAAACTAATGTTTTATCGAACTATTTATGAAAAAAAAAACATAATATTTTAATTTATGCATATTTTTTATTTTTAACTGGTTTTTGGGTTACGATTCATAATAAAATAACCGAATTTATATAAAATAAATACATTATGACTTAAGTCACACTTATTCTAATTAAACAAAATACACCAAACAGCATTTCAAGCAATAAAATTGTTCGGTTGAAATCACAAAACGTTTATTCACTCTTGATCAGGAATTAATTCGGAAGCCCATACATCTTGAGGCCAACCAGTGCGTCCTTTATTTGAGCGTTGCATATTCTGTAGATGGATATAAGTATGTAAATTTCAAATTATTCTTTTAACTATGAAAATATTTATGTATAAGCAAGTATATATGTATATATAAGAACAAAGGCTAGTGTACTAAGCATAATGAATTATAGCGTCGTTTCATTTTAACCTAACATTACATTAATGTTGTTTACAACCATTTTCCTTATAACGTTATTTAAAAAAAATTTAATTTCCTCATCAATAGTCCTTATAATGTTCAATTTACCGGGAGCCATAATGGGGTGCAAAGGTTGTTGGTAGTTGCAGACTAGGTATAGCCTAGATAGTAGCTGATGTTGAACTATACATCCAAATCGTTCTTTTGATATCTTTTCAATTTACCTGGTATTAAGTTCATTATTTAATATTTTTTATACTCTCGCAACAATGTTGCTAAGGAGAGTATTATAGTTTTGTTCACATAACGGTTGTTTGTAAGTCCTAAAACTAAAAGAGTCAAATATAGGGTTATATATACCAAAGTGATCAGGGTGACGAGTAGAGTCGAAATCCGGATGTCTGTCTGTCCGTCTGTCCGTCCGTCCGTCCGTGCAAGCTGTAACTTGAGTAAAAATTTCTCAATTCATGACATGATGAAACTTGGTACACGTATTCCTTGGCTCCATAAGAAGGTTAAGTTCGAAGATGGGCAAAATCGGCCCACTGAAACGCCCACAAAATGGCGGAAACCGAAAACCTATAAAGTGTCATAACTAAGCCATAAATAAAGATATTAAAGTGAAATTTGTCAAAAAAGATCGCATTAGGGAGGGGCATATTTGGACGTAATTTTTTTGGAAAAGTGGGCGTGGCCCCGCCCCCTACTAAGTTTTTTGTACGTATCTCGGAAACTACTATAGCTATGTCAACCAAACTCTACAGAGTCGTTTTCTTCAGGCATTTCCATATACAGTTCAAAAATGGAAGAAATCGGATAATAACCACGCCCACCTCCCATACAAAGGTTATGTTGAAAATCACTAAAAGTGCGTTAACCGACTAACAAAAAACGTCAGAAACACTAAATTTTACGGAAGAAATGGCAGAAAAAGCTGCACTCCGGAACTACTCTACCGATTTCAATGAAATTCGGTATATAATATTTTCTTAACACCCTGATGACAGGTACGAAATATGGGTGAAATCGGTTTATAACCACGCCTTCTTCCAATATAACGCTATTTTGAATTCCATCTGATGCCTTCTCTGTATAATACGAGTACATACATTAGGAACCAATGATGATAGCGGAATAAAACTTTACACAAATACGGTAATTGAAAAATATGTAAATGACTGATAATGAAATCTCGATTATCACTTTATCGTGCGAGAGTATAAAATTTTCGGTGACACCCGAACTTAGCCCTTCCTTACTTGTTTAAGACTAATACTTGTAGCTTCTTAAAAGGTTATATTCTATAAGACCTATTATATAAGATTATTATTATATATTAAGAGTGTTACGTTTATATTCACCAAATATGTTTCTAATACATATTTCAATATCACAAAATGAAGCATATTTATACCCATAATAAGACACATTAAGTTTGCCACGAAGCTTGTAACATCCAGTAGAGAATGTTGGAGATTCCATAAAGTATATACATAAATAAATGGTAAGCGCGAAGAGCTGAGTCGCCATATACGTTTACAGAGTATGTCCGGAAAGTAATAGGACCGATTTTCTTCCGCACTGACTGGATTCGGTAGAGGGCGTTCCTACCTAACGAACGAGCAACTGGAGAGTCAGGACAAACATTTTCGCGCGACATGTTTCTGTGAGTGGCACAAGCCGAAAATGCAGCGTTCGTTAGAGCAGAGATACGCGATTAAATTCTGTGTGAAACTCGGTAAATTTGCGATATAGCGTTTGGTATGATCAAGCAGGCTTACCCAGATGTTGCTTTAGCAATAAATGGTGTGTTTCGATGGCACCAGGCCTTTTTGGAAGGCCTCGCCCAAAAAAGGGAAGAATGAGCAAATCCAAAGTGAAAATGATGCTTATTGTCTCTTTTGACATCAAAGGCATCGTTCATCATGAATTTATTCCTCCTGGACAAACCGCCAACGCCAAGTTTTATGTAGAAGTCCTCAAGAGACTCAAACGAAGGGTCAATCGGCTCCGACAAGATATGGCAGCCGATTGGAAGTTGCACCAAGACAACGCCCCGGCTCATACCGCCTTTCTTGTGAACAGCTACCTAACCAAGGCCGGCATCCCAACGCTTCCGCAGGCGCCCCACAGCCCAGATATGGCCCCCCGAACTATATTTTGTTTCCTTGCCTGAAAAGGCCGATGAAAGGCAAGCATTTTAAGACAATAGAGGGGATCCAAGCAGCATGCACCTCGGCTCTCAAGGCTAACCTAGACTACTTCTTTCGGTAAAGAAAGGTTTTTTAATCAGAACTTAATGACAGATGTCTGCTAACCACACATAGAGAAAACGGCCCTTAGATATGCATACATCAGAACTGCACCTGAGAAGGGTATTATAACGATATTTTTTCTTATTCTTTCGTAGGATATTCAATTTAATTATCGATATTTTCTATATTATTCATATAATATCATTTAAATAAATTAATTTTTATGATATATATGTATATGTACCATAGATTCCAATATCTAATTTAATTACGAATTTCGCTGTTCTCTTCCGTATTTCAAATCTAAGTACTTGAATACAGGGCTTTAATTGTGAAACGAAACCATTAAGCTCTTGAAAGTAATTTGGAATCTTCATACAAATAATGCATTAGATATCAATTCAAACGAGAAAATCATCAATAACGGATATACATATATGTACATATGTACATTTACGTATACACACACATTAAAGTGATATCAATAAATTTTTTATTTTGATTTTATTTTTTGTTTTTAATTTTGTGGGAGTGCACAATTGAGTTAATCGCAACACCCATTCTGAAATAACTTTATGTGTGGGTATGTATAAAAATTCGAACGAAACACAGATGCACTTGTTACGTGCCCCTTTCACTTCGCCTTACTCCCATGAAGCAGCAATGCGGAACAGCATCTGTCGCTGGCTGACAACCAGCCGGGCAAGTGTCAAGTGTGTGTGGCTTATCTATTTATGCTTTTACTGTAATGAAGCAGCAATTAATGTACCATACATTCGCCGAATTTATGGAGAAACCATGTATAGTATTAACATTCACTTCATAACACCCCTCAGAAATCAGTAACTACCCTTTGTCGACATTTAGTGAAGTATTGTTATAAGCTAACTAAATTATTTAATAATAAAAATGAGTAGAACCGTTTTAAGGGGCGTAATTGTAATAAGTGTTTAGTTTTTATGTATATACATATGTACATATTTACTTTTTGGCACCATTACACTTGTACAACATACGTTTCACATGTTCATTTGTGTACGAATACATAGGAGTATGCAAAATATTATATTTGCTCGTTACAAGGTGTGGAAGCCACGCCCAACTAAAACTATTGAATTTCGTGTAAGAATTTTTCGAGATAAAGTCGGTTCTACTGACTGAAATTCGTATTTTTTACGAGTACCCTAAACCATAAATGCCTTGTGTTGAATGTTGCATATAAGATCTATATTTTTTGCTATTTTATTTGCAAAAAACTAGGACAACACAATTTCACAAACTTGTCTTGAGTCGAATTTTTCACCAACAAACTAACTGGCCATAGAGAGAAACAGGTATTATCACTTGGTGCCAGGTCGGGAATAAGGTAGATGCATAAGAATCGCTCAACCAAGTTCAGGTAGCATCTGGCCATTCACTGTCGATGTGTGTGATCTGCCGTTGGTCTGGTGGAACACAATTCTTCTTCTATTGGACGAAGCTGGCTATTTAAGGGCGATTGGTCCCTTCAGAGGGTACAAACAGCTTTAGAGGGTGCTCTCAGTTTCCTATAATTAATAATCCGACGCTAAAAATCATTAGTGACGATGGTAAAGATCAATAAGTCTTCTTAGCTGTTAAAACAAATATAAGGAAGATGCAGAGTTCCTCCAACCTAGGAATGATGCATATGCTCTGATTTATTCTACCACTCTAGTGAGAGCTTATATTATTTTCATGAAAATTATTCAATCGTTTCTATGAGGGGACCCCGCTGGAATCGGATTCATAAATTTTGCAGTTAGCCCTAATCTTCAGAAGACAATTTCACAGAAGTCGAATAATTGGTTCGGGAGATTTATTATATAAGTATTTAAATGACGCACGTTTTGATATTTTGCAAAATTAGGTATAAAAAAGATTTTCGTGTGATAACAGAACAAAATTTTTGGTGATTTCAAATAGTTGATTGATAAACAACAGACTTTTCTTCAGGTAAGTTAATCATTCATAATTTTTTTTTGTTCAATACCTGGCTTTCCAAAGTTTCAAATGAAAACAGTGAAAAGTCCACAAGATTATTTGTATATTCTCAATCAATCTGACCCACCTTTTCGTGTTCTCAGACTTCAAAAGAATGTTCGCTGGATAACAAAAATCATCCGCCAAGAATGGTATTTAAAAATTGCAAGAACCCTATAATCGGTGTATTGTGTATAAATATTTCTATAACTTGACTTGTTATGCTTTCACACTACCAATAAATCTTACCTTTAAATCATGTTTTAAGTAAGATCTCTTGTCACTGGAACTTTTTCTGTGTAGTGGCCTTAAATCAGCGCTAAACCCTGTTTTCGGATCCTGATCTCCATCCAACACTTCAACCAGGTACTTAATGTAAAGTATAGCTAATTTTAGCGTTTTAATCTGAAAATAAAAATAAATATATTAAAACGATTAATTTAAATTAATAGATTTTAAGAAGTACACAATCCTGCTATATAAAGCAGGCAATGACTATTTTTTATACCCTGAACTGGGTATATGAAGTTTGCCAAAAATGCCGTTATCTGTCAACTACAGTGTATAGCTGTCACAGAAACCGATCGATGAAAATCAAGTTCTTGTATGATAAACAAAGATTATTATTCAAGACAACGCTAAAATCACCGAAAATATTTTATAGATCGGATCACTAAAACATCTACATAGCTGCCATACAAACTGCCCGATCAAAATCTATTTTCTGTATGAAAATATTTTTTATTTGACAAATTATCTTCCCGAAATTTACAATGTTACAATCACCGAAATTATTGTTTAGATTGGATCACTAAAACATGGAGCTGCCATACAAGCTTGCTTATCAAAATCTAGATAAATATGTAAATATATTTTAATACCTTATGCAATGATATTATAGTTTTCGGTGCGGCCGAGGTTAACGTTTTCTTTCGCAATAGAAACAAGTCTTAATTACCAAATTTACAAAATTAATTTGTACGTAATATTATAAATACTCGTATTGTTGTTGTTGTTAAGCTAAACAGCCCCGCTGCTATGCAAAAATATATCCAAAATGGCGAATACTCGTATAATGATGGGTACGAACTGGTTGAGTTCAATAACACTTTTCCGTTTCACTTTAATACATACATACATACATAGTACTACATGTATGTACATTTAGAAAATATTGTACATTTTATATACATATGTATGTATGTATATATTTTATATTGTCAGAACCTCCTCAAAAATCAAAAATTCAGAAGAATTACCGAACATGTTAACATCAATATAAAACATACATATGTAACAATAGGAAGGAAAAAACCCGATTCCCCCCGAAAGAAATTTTGGATCCGCCATTGAAACCTCCCTAGGCACTTTCATGTTTTGAAATATACAAATTAGATCTACTTTAAGGTAAACAATTGCTGTTTGTATATATAGTATGTATGTACATACATAGTCGTAGATATTAACAAAAGTGGTTTACCTCTTTCAAGTGGATACATTAAGACGAATCTAGAGCTGTATTAATGCACTGCATTGGAATTGCGAATATATGTACATACATACACATATACGCATATTTGCATCAATAAGTGTAATTCTACAGTTTTTTTTGGTCCTGGAAGATATGGTAAGTACACTTACATGCGTATGTTTTATAATTACCTTGGATAATTTCGTATCTGATGGTACATTGGGAATTTTTTCTCGTAAACATGTAAAAGCATTATTGATACTTTGTGTTCTTCTTCGTTCTTTCTTGTTGGCCGTATTTCTTTTCTTAATTATACGCACTGCAGGCACAGCAGCTACTTCTTTCGTTGAAGTGGGTGTGAGTAAAATCTCATGAAAGTCTTTTCCCGTTTCTTGAAATAAATTTTGGAATAAAGCAAATGTTAAGAAAAACAATTGTTAGTTTGTATACAATTGGTATATGTAATGAGTAAAGTCAATAGTTTCCGGTACAAATAGAGAGACAAGAGACATTAAAAATTGCTACACGAATACAATATAATTTTCTAAAAGTTTATTTACTAGTATGGTTCAAGGGCAATTGTGGAACTGTGCCGGAAATTCACTAATCGAAATATATTTATACTTTTTTTTTTTGCTCAAATTATTTTAGTTGTCTTGAGATTGAGAGCTGCTGTCAGAACCATCTTTGCGAACAATCGCGTTATCAATAAGGCAGTCTCTAACAGAAAATTTCAACTTCATTTGTAAAAGTAACAATACTATCATTTTTGAGATAACATATACTATCATTTTTAATAGGGAAATACCATTAGCTTACTTTGTAAAATTATGCTAATGGAGACCGCAATGTGAATCGCTGCTGAAGCGCGACAAAATTTATAAATTTTTGAAGCAGGTGGCTATTGGCAATAAAAAGTGGGTCGCTTACGACAACGTCAAACGAAAACGGTCGTGGTTGAATCACGGTGAGTCGGTGCAAACGGTAGCCAAGGCAAGATTAACGATCCGAAAGGTTTCGTTATTTGTTTGGTGAGATCGGCAAGGAATCCCCACTCCTATATCCTACGCCTTTTAACCTATGCTGTGGCTGGACTGTCCAAAGAAAGAAATCGGAAATAGACTACTAGCCTAAGATAGAGAGGAATTATGTTCCATCAGAACAGCACATCTACAATGACTCTCCAGAAGCTCCACGAGATTGGTTGTAAGTTTCTTTTGCCTCTTCCGGGCCTGGCACCAAGTGATTTCTACCTGTTCCTGTCTGTGGCGAATGATTTTACTGGTGAAAAATTCGCCTCAAAAGAAGCTTGTGAAAATCGACTATTCCAATTTTTTGCCAATTAGGTTGAGGATTTTTATGAGAGTGACATTATGGAATTACCCTTAAAATATCAACAAGTTAACGAGCAAATATGCATATTTGATCTAAATCGGATCATTTATAATTGGAAAAATCTAAAATAGCAAATGAGTCAGTTTTGCAAAAGACGAAAGGAATATTCTTCGAACAATAAAAACATAATTCAAATCAAAAGGAAAACATGTAAGGAAGGACTAAGTTCGGGTGCAACCGAACATTTTATACTCTTGCAACATGTTAGAATCAAAGCCAGGGAAATACCTTAAGGTGCAAAACGACAACCAGAGGATCGGAATCCAAGCAATTTTATGTAGACATTTATAAATATAGTAAGACTTTTTAATTTAAATTTCGCGCGAAACCCCATTCTTCGAAGTATTGTTTTTTCTAGGTTCGTATGACTGTCAGTGACATCTGTATCAAATGTCACATAAACATAATATTTACAGTTAAGTCAGTGGCGTAGCTACAACTTCGGGCGCCCAGGGCCAAGGATGTTCTGCCGCCCCCCTTTATCTACCTACCTACAAGTTTCATGAGGTGGTTCGAACAAAAGTGAATTTTTACAAAATATCTTCGATATTAGGTATATAAAATTTAGGAACTAGAAGCCACGTAAATTCTGAAGTTACAAAATTCTCACAATACGGTTTTTGAGGAAATTGATAGTAAATTTAGAAGACAACTTATTAAAAGCCATAAAAAAAATCATTTTCGCCCAATATATTGTACAATATTGTACACTTTTGACACAATTTGCAGGAATTTTTGCCTACTTTACCTCCTATTTGAAGAAAGATATAAGCCAAAAGATACGAGCATAAGACAAATTCAAAGACTGAAGAGTATTCGAGTAAAAATTAATATTTTTCATTGTTATTCAGATTATTACATTGTGAGTGTACAACTCTTTATCTTTTATAATAAATTTTGTAAAAAAATTTCTTGAAGTATTTTTCTGAATTTCAAAAACCGCCCCCAAGACGTTGCGCCCGGGGCAATGACGATGAGTTTTGGATCTAGGTTTATTACCCAGAAACGGACGATTAATCGGCCGAATATCATGGCAAAGGTGATCCGAAACTCACTTCATTGATTCTTCGTGATTATTTCGCCAAACATTTAACCAATATCGCGCCGCAACCACCGTATTTGCCTGATTTAGCTCCGTGTGATTTCTGGCTATTCAGCAAACTCAAAGGACCGCTCCGGAGAAACCGTTTTGAGTCAATTGAAGACATTAAACGTGAATCGCTACGCGCATTGAAGGCTATTCCCGAAATTGACTTTAACAATTGTTTCCAGGATTGGAAAAGTCGTTGGCACAAGTGCATTGGTGCCAAAGGGAGTTATTTTGAAGGGACCACATTTCGAAGAATAAATTAAAAGTTTTAAAATTATGAACAAAGTCTTACTCTTTTTTGCTCATAGTGGGGACTCATATACTGACCGACTTATTCGACATAAGGGTTGTTTGGGGGCTAAGTCAAGTTTTCATGGGGGCTAAGGGACCCAATTCAACCAATTTTTGACATTCAGACATACTATTATCAGGAATTTAAATTATATATCTCAAACAATGACGGATATTTGCGGTAAAAAGTCAAACAGGTACTAGAGTCCAAATGTTCGGTACATAGGGGATTGAACAGTTTTTTTTTTAGTTAAAAGCATTATTTCTGCAAAATTTTATCCCGTTATATTAATTGCTTCTTGATTTGAACAGTGGAAAGTGAGAGAATCAAATGAACTTTAAAATTGTGTAATAAGTAAGTAGGCGTGGCTGAAGTGCGATTTCGTCCATTTACGCACAGTAAGATAAGAAGATATGGTCGGAAGAAATCGTGCCCGACGATTGAGACTTAAGTGCTCTGACCACTCCACAAAAAGGGGGACCCCAAAAGTTGCGCCAATTGCCAGCCTTCTTAATATCGCTTATAAGGACTTATCGAGCGTAGTGTGTGGAAGGCTGAACCCCATCGTCAACGAACTGATTGGATTTTATCAGTGTTTCTTTAGACCTGGAAAATCTACTATCTACCAAATCTATGAAAACACCCGTGGAAGGAGCACGTGAGCACGAAAAGGAACTGCCTATATGTCGCTATGACTGAACTTGGTATCCACGCAAAGCTAATACGGTTGTGTAAGCTGACCTTGAACAACACCAAAAGGTCCGTCAGGATTGGGAAGGACCTCTCCGAGCCTTTCGATACTAAGCATGGTTTCAGACAAGGAGAATCAATCTATTGCTGGAGAAAATAATACAGCTAGTGGTGTAGGCCGATGATATTGTCGCATTCGCGACTTGGCTTCACTGTTCACAGTTATAACTTTGAAGTCGTATATAATTTCGTCTATCTTGGAACCGGTATTAACACCAAAAACAATGTCAGCCTCGAAATCCAATGCAAAATAATTTTTGCCAACAGGTGCTACCTCGGCCTGAGGTGGCAATTCAGAATTATTGTCCTGCTATATGGTGTGGAGGCATGGTCTAAGACATCATCTGATGAGTCGGCCTGAGGAGTGTTCGATAGAAAGGTTCTGCGGAAGGTTTATGGTCCTTTACGCATTGGCAACAGTTATATGGCGACATTGACATATGTATGTAGTTCAACGAATCAAGAGACAGCGGCTGCGCTGGCTAGGTCATGTTGACCGGATGGACGAAAACACTTCAGCTCTTAAAGTAATCGACGCAGAACCCGCCGGGGGAAGCAGAGGAAGAGGAAGACCTGCGTACTGCGTAGTTTTTTATAAAACTGGTCATGCTTAAAACAACTTAATTCAACACGTATCTTCGATATATTAAATATATTATATTTCAAATTAACTATAAGCTATGTAACTTAAATTATTTCTTACCATCAAATTTGGGTGATGATTCAGAACAACATTGTGGCGACCGATAAAATGAGTTGGAAGTTAAATTTGCTCCCGAACAAGCGTTTGTTATATAGCAGCCTGGATTGTTACTCGAATCAGAACAATATGAAGCACTCCATTGTTCTAAAAGCATTACAGAAACGAATAAGTATAAAAGTCCAACATATAGAAACACATTTAGGTACATACACACATATAAATGTACATATCTCCTACACCACTAAAGCTACAACAACATAATACACCTAGCGCAAATATTATATGAACTCCTACCAACAGTGTGAAAATGAATGATAACCCCGCTCATTCCTCATATAACGGTACTGTGAAAAACTATCAAAAGCCTGATAAATCAATAACTAAATACGCCAGAGACATTAAATTTTTAATGGAGCCAGTGTCGAATGGGCGAAATCGAACTGCTACTACGCCTACTTCTCATATTATACAAATTTTAAATTCTATTTATTCTCGAACTCGAACCATAACTGTTCAAGCCCCTTGGTATTGAATATGTATGCTTATAGTTAACTTTTTACCGAAAATATCGGTCAATGTGTGAAATATATATACATAATGTATATAAAATTTAAATTCAGAGATAATCCTTTCCTGATAGTAGTATATCTGTGTGCTACAAATGCGGTGAATCGGCCCCTTATACCTAATATAAAAATTTTCGAACTTCCGCTTGACATTATACCGCTTATATCAGCCAATATATGAGTTCATCAATTTGCTGAGTTCATAAGAGAGTACCTAAATAAGCCCTAATTCAGTTGGCATCTGACGGCACAGGGTTTAGGTTACGATTGTAAGGGAAACAAAAAAAACGCTAACGTCTACTGTACCGATGCTGTAATACTTTTCACATGTGCATTTCTTTTAACATAAAAGGGTTTGAAAAGATTTATATTGATTTTCAACAGACAGTTTGTATGGGATATATCACCCAATCTGAATAATATATGCGTTGTAGAGACATTTAGAAAGTTGAAGAATCGTTTAGGGTTCCGAAAAGTTGAACTAAATTAGTTTAGTCAAAGCAGAACTGTGCACGATTTATTTTATTTTATTTTAGTTTATTTTAGTTTAGCTAACTGAAAAGCTTAAATATTTTATAAATTTAATGCGCGATATTGTATACTATAAATCAACCGTATTTTAATGTCGTCATTTGAATAATAATTTATTTCGTATTTCAAACGAAAAATCACGTTTTAACTGGTCAACAAAACACATTGATCAATTGTTTTATTCCTTGAACAGGATATATCATATAGCGGAGACGCTATAAATCATCTACTTGACTAGCTGAGTCGATTCCGTCCGTCTGTCCGTCAGTATGTATGCGAACCAGTCATTTTGTTTTTGAGTTTTTTTTGTTTTGCAATGCTACAATCACGGAATATATTGTTCAGATCGGACCATTATAGCATATTTGCACTGTCATACAAGCTGACCTATCAAAATTAAGTACTTGTATGGTTTTCCTTGTTTTTATTTTTATTAAAGCAACCACAAATAAGCAAACAAAATTTAAAGCAGGCTTTATATCTGTTGAATTATTAATAATTGTTTAATATTTTTTGCGCAGTCCTTCAAAAGTTTAAACACTTTCACTTCACTAATATCGTTTTTCCAAATTTGCATTGTACACATACAACTTTAGATATTTATTGTACGTTTAAAGTAAATAATGAAATCACCAATAATAATTATTATTAATGGTAGATATGTATCTATGTATGTATATTTCAAATGCAATTATAAAAAAAGACCACTACATCTTAATTAACAATTATGGCAACACATACGTTCAATAATTGAAACATCGTTAAGCCGCAGATCGTTAAAATATATATTCTCGTTATTGTAACAATTTGGTGAATCCCGACATATTTGTGGATCGTAACGCGCCATGATTTATTTTCACTTAACGCAAGGTTTGTTTATATTTTTAGTAAAATTTTGCTAAATCAATTTTCACTATATTTTTGTTTGTTTTAGAAGTCCATCTTTGCGCTTATTTTTCGACCTTCGTGTTCAAACACTCTTAAACAAATGCAAAAACAATTGGCTTCTAACGGCACGGTAAGGGAATTGTGCTGTTTGAACTGTAAATACTGTTTGGAACATAATTCCACAAGCAGCCAATCAGAGCTCTGCTATGGCTGAAGCTAAAATTGATTGGTTGATTTCGGAAGACTTATTGGTATATTTCATTTCAGGTGCGAATGAGTGTGTATTGTTTATGGCTTACTTCGCCTAGTGGCGTTGCTGCGATAATTGTAGGTAGTTCACAAATTGTGAAATTTTTGTATTTTAATAGTCTGTTATTTAAAATAATATTTAAGTGCTAATGAAGATTTTAAAATAAGAAATTTTGTAAAACGTTTCGACATTTACTTCACTAATTATAATTCTTATTTTATAATATTCCATGTTTCAATTGTTTAATGTTCATATTTGCATATTTTAACAAAAATTAAAAATAGGTTTGATTTTGAAATGCTAGGAGCTGCTAGTTATCAGGAAGAAGAAGAATGCGAAAAGTCACAAGTTACTAACATAAAGAACAAAACAACGAAAAACTAAAGAAACGAAAAACTAGCAAAAATTAATAATAAAATACCAAAATGTTTTTTTAATCAATAAAATTATTATTTTCACAATTCGAAACTAATATTACAATGAACAAAATCAAAGCAAATGTGTCATATGTATGTATGTATATCGTTTGTCTATACACATGTCTTCAACAGCTGTTTCTTCCCATGGCAGCAGTTACATGCATAATTTCTGCTAACAAAAATTTCTGTTAGAAATTAGCAGCCCTCTCAGCTTTTTACACTATAAATTTGTGCTCTCATGTGCTTTGAATCTTTTATCTCTTGGTAAATAAACTTAGCTGATGAAGTATCAAATGTAAATTCAATACTGAAATTCTACATTTACATGCATTTGAAATATTATAATATAGTATAAGTAGTATACAGTCTTACTATGTTGTATAGTACGTTTACTTGTCAATGTCAACACTACATAAATTGTGCTATAAAGTCAATCGCATAAAACCAAAATTAGTTGTACCGATAAAAAAAATGTTTTAAAAAACTTACCAATATTATAACATTTGTTCAATTCACAACCTGTCGTAAAGCATCGTAAAATTATAAATTTTTACACTTGTTTTTTTATAATTTTACGATTTTACGATGCTTTACGACAGATTGTGAATTGCTCAATTGTTTTTTATTCGCATGTGAAAATAAGCATCGGAATACAGCTGTAGTACAAAAGGTCAATTCAATACATTGCGGCATTCAAAACCTTATTATATTTTATTCTAATTTGATCTTAATAATACCAAGAATTATTTTTCATTTATATTAATTTTCAATGCGTTACAATTCATATATACCTATACATATTAATTAACTAATATTAAATAAAAAATTGAGATATAAATCGGTACAAGTGAGTTTCACACAATAAAATAATGATATTTATTTTTTAATTTATATCAGCTAGATGGACAAATTGATTACCAAAACAAGTAACTATGCAAAAGTAAAAAATGAAAATTGACAAATCTGCCATAATGTTTTGTAGTTTTGAGACAACATCTAATGCATGTACAATTTCTTGGGATCGTAGTCCAAAGATCACTAGCATATTGATCATTGGATTACGCTGCTTTTGTTGTCGAAATATTGTAAGATCAGATAAAATAACCAAGGCAACTGGTATTATCACAAAAAACGTTTTTCCTTCACTTTCATTTAATATTAAAGATGTAATATATGCAACTGTCACAGCTAACACAACATGCAATTTATATTTTAAGAACGGTTTTTCTTTTTCTAGTACATCTTCTTGGTTTAAACTGCTTTCAAATCCTTTGAATGTGTTTTCAAATTGTTGAAAATGTTGAAACGGCATTTGTAAATTTTCTGGAATATCGGGTTCAACTTCTGGATCCGAATACTCAATAGTTTCTTGTATCTGATGATCTAAAATTTTATAGAAAATTAAAATATAACAAAGTTGTTGTATACAAAATGAAAATAAGCTTACTAGAACGTCGGCGCACCAAATCACTGTCGCCATCTCCACCTTGTCTCATGCTTAATTTTTCTAACCGACTTTTGGCATTCTCAAGAATCTTTTTCCTTCTTGCTTCTCGCCTAAGTTTGACCCTTTCTTCTAAATCATCGACCTCAGGTGACTGCTGCAATTCCATGTTATATTTTTACAAATCTACAATGTCTTACAGTAATATGTAATTTCACTTATAGTGATTGCATACATAAATAAAAATAAGTCGATATCTTTCAATTCTTTGAAATGTCAAACTGACAAGAATTATCGAGTCGAGCTTATGACATGGTTACACAAACATTTTTTCTACAGAGTGAAAATCGTTTCTACATTTGTAGAAGTATTATTAAAATCCGAGATTTTAATTTAATAATTTTTTTCATTTGCTGCAATCCAAAAGAAAAACTTAAGAATAGCATCCTACAATAAAATGGGTTCCATATTCCGATATATATATCAAAACTAAGGCAACCTACCTTGGAACTATCGATATTTTTCCCTGCTTCAGTAGAGCCTCCATTACGTATTTTATTCCCTAATTCTGGAGATGCTCTACTAATACTATGTTCGGACCGACATTGAAAAAATTTTGAAAACACATTTGTATGTTGTGGAATCTAAGTCGTTCGGACCGACAATGTGTGTTTTCGATGAGTTTTCACCGACAACTATCAATAGCGGCATTCTCTTTCTCTTGCAAGATTGCACAATGATACAAAATGCAAAAATCCTATACCGAAATATGCAAGGCCAAGAGAGCACCCATTGCAGAATCTAGTGATATATGACGGCGCGAAAATAAACATTGGTTTTGGTCTGACATATTTTACAGCCATTGCAAATAATTTTCTGGGTTATTGTTGTTGTGCCGTTGCACCAAGAAGAAAATTCTGCAATTTCTGCACCGTGCAAAGTTGTGTAAGAGCAAGAGAATCCCCCTAATATGAGAATATCAAGTGACAGCTGTATTTGAATATGGAATGTAAACAAATATCAAGTGACAATTTAGGTCCGGCAAAATATGTCTTCCAAAAACATCGATTAAACTAGAGCAGGCAGCGATTATAATGAGTGGAATGTAAGTTTTCAAGTAGTTTTCAGCGAAAACTGTGTTTCCGTTTAACATATTTTACATGGACGAAAACACAAGTAACAAAAAAATAGCAAACTTGAAGCATGAAATAAAACTGCATTTATTATTAATATAATAATTAATTTTTTCTTTACAATAGCATAACTTGAGAAAAAAGTTATGTTCAAAATTTAAAAAGATTTTTTCAAAAGTACAATCACTCACAACGTTTTAAGAGTCCACTTTTAAGAGTGTCCACAAATATTCAAAATTGCTTGGCATCGTTGGGGCTAATTATCCACTAACTTATGGCATTTACTGTGTGGAATTATGTACCTATCAGCCTAATGTGCAGAAGCAGGAGGATTATTTTATTTTTCAACAAATTGAGATCATATTTAACAAAATTTATGGTGTTAAAACCATTTTCCATTATTCACAATTTAGGCAATCTGGGTTGGATTTTTGCCTTTATTGTGTAGATCAAAAATCATTCCATTTCCAGAGTACAATGCAAATACTACCCATCTTTTAAACTTTTTAATTTTATTTAGCAGCTAAAGTTAAAACAATGTCTTTTTTCACGACGGCCAATTAACTCTTCTTTGTCCAACAAATTTCGTTAGAATGCGATTGTAATTAGCACTTGCTTTATATATACTAAAAACTGATTTGAACAATTTATTTTTAAAGTGTGCTATTTCTCTGTCCAAGACTTTACATATATGAACTAAATAAAATTTAATGATAAAAAAAAAAAACAAACATATGCCGAACTAAATGTAAACCGAGTTATATCATGTTCAGACAGAAAATTTAAAAGATTAGATTATATTTAAACATTTCATAACCCAACAGTGTTCTCACTGCCATTAGAAAGATCAAAACACAGCTGTTATTGTCATTCAAGAATTCACATCGCTTAATATTTATCAAAAGAAAAGATTGCCATATAGTATTTTGAAATAAAAAGGCGGCGTTTTTTAACATTTTCCATATAATAGAAATAATGGATGCATTTTTTCATTTGTAAAGTCGATTTTCAGATAAAATTAGATTCATTGCTTAAAAAAAATTTGTTTGTTTACATTTTTTTCCCTTTGTAGTGTCTAAATCAGCTGTGATAATGTAACAGATTTCCAGTGCTGACAAGTAGATTGCGCAAAATCAGAGTCGCACAGAGAGATTTAGCGTGGATCAGTTTCAAATCATTTCAATGAAGTGATTTGGAACTGTCATTTTTGTATGGCGAAATCTTGATAAATTTTTAAGATTAGTGGGATAATCCATTCAACAGCCGAAATCGTGTGATTAAGTGTCGGTCTGAACATGGTATTAGTCAGAGTTGTTGAATATCTAGGTGACATAACTTTTTTGCTACATTATTCAATGTCATAGAAAAAACTCAAATTGTACTTTACTTACATAACTTATCAATTATTTTACAATATCTTTTATGAAATTTTTATAAAAATAATTTATACCACCCTGTGTTCCTAAATCCTTCATGAAATATGAACTAAACATGCCCTGTTTTTCTTTCTCTAAACGTTTTTGGATTATCACATATATGCCAAATGACTTTTAGGTTTTTTAATTCCACTATTAACAGAGCGAAGAGATTGTTGAACAATTTTTTAAAGAATTTAAGTGAAAATGCCTGCCTATAAAGGTAAATAGTAAAAGTTATAACAATTACAATTCTGAAATAATAATTGTTCTATAATATTTTTAACAGTAAAAGTAAAATGGGGACGTGAACTTTTTCCGGACATAGAAGCAAACACAGATGAAGAACCATTGTTATTCAAAGCTCAATTATTTGCTTTAACTGGAGTGCATCCTGATCGTCAAAAAGTAATGTGTAAAGGCGGTATTTTAAAGGATAATGAATGGAACCTTCAATTAAAAGATGTAGGCAAACATAGAATTAGAAATAGATAAAGTATTTACTAATATTAAAAAAATTATATATAAAAGGGTGCAACTGTGTTACTCTTGGGATCTAAAGAACAGGTTCCCGAAGAACCAGTAACCCCTGTGAAGTTTATAGAAGATATGAATGATGCCGAAATGGCAACAGCAGTAAGTTAATTTACCACCAAGTATATTACAATTATTAAAGACATATTTCTTAAGATGGAATTGCCTGCTGGTCTCACGAATTTAGGAAATACTTGTTATATGAATGCAACCGTACAATGTCTACATGCAGTGCCTGAGCTACGCGAGGCTCTTGATAAATACCGAGTGGACAGTGAAGATGCCGGTTCAATGTCAACTGCAATGGCTTCAGCCATGAAGTTTTTATTTAAACAAATGGAACGTGGTAGTACAGTAACGCCAATAATTTTATTACAAACGTTACATCGGGCATCGCCACAATTTTCACAAGTTGGTGAGAATGGCACCTATCGACAGCAGGATGCCAATGAATGTTGGTCAGAATTACTGAAAATGATGCAGCAAAAAATTCCAGCTTCTAACGACAAAGCAATCGAAGGAAGCGACGTTAAAAAGTACAAGTAAGCATTAATGTCAACCATAATTTTTAAAATAAACGACAGGTTTTTAAATAGTTGCAATAAAATTACCATTACTGAAATTTTTCTTCAGTTCATTTATAGAACAATACTTTGGTGGTTCATTCGAAGTTAAAATGAGCTGTGCCGAAATCGAAGATGAGGAGCCAACTATAGCTAAAGAGCAATTTCTTCAACTTAGCTGTTTTATATCAACGGAAGTAAAATATATGCATAGCGGTTTGAAATCGGTAAATTGAATTTTAATAATATTACCGAATTTTATTTTAAACAATTGTATTCTCAACGTTTAGCGAATGAAGGAGCAATTGGTGAAGCGATCCGAAACTTTGGGACGAGATGCTAATTATATTAGAACGGTATGTAGAAAACAAGAAAGAAATTCTTAGTAACTTATGATATTTTTTCTTCAAAAACTTTCAAAATTATAAAATATTGCATTTTTTCAGTCTCTTATCAGTCGCCTACCGGCGTATTTAACAATACAATTTGTTCGTTTTCAATACAAAGGAAAAGAGGGTATTAACGCGAAAGTTTTGAAAGACATAAAATTTCCAATCGAATTTGATGCATTTGAGTTATGTACCCCTGAACTTCAAAATAAGTTATGCCCTATGAGAGCTAAGTTTAAAGAAGCTGAAGACAAAAATTTGGAAGGCAATATTAAAGCTATCGCCGAAGATAAAAGTACTCCAACTGAAGTGGAAAAAAATGTAGAAACCGAAAACTATTGGTTCGAAAATGATCCAGGCAGCAATAATTCGGGATATTATACTCTTCATGCTGTATTAACACATAAAGGACGTTCAAGTTCTTCTGGTCATTATGTAGCTTGGGTAAAACACTCCGGTGATATCTGGTTCAAATTTGATGACGATGTGGTTACTTCTGTAACTACTGATGATATACTACGCCTGTCGGGAGGTGGAGATTGGCATTGTGCCTATGTACTTTTGTATGGACCAAAGTTGCTAAAGAAACAATGAAATTAAATAATAAATAAAAATATACATGTGAGACTCGACTGCAGATTTTTCATTAAACAAGTGCGCATAATTTCAAAGATGAATGGTGATGTATCTGAATAAAATCAGTTATAAATAGAGAGTGCACGAAAATTTAGATCGGCAGTTAAAGCTTTGAAAAACTTGTGTATGCGCTGATAAAAATTTTAGGCTGTGACTGTAAAAGTACCGGTAAAGCTAGTCACTATTCTAGATTCTCTCTTCATTTTACTCTTTGCAAAGAAACATTTTTATTTAGATAGAAACACTACAAGCAAGGAGTTTATTCTGGCATTATTATTACTGTGTTGAAGTATGAATTGTCAAGCAAAGCGAGGAAAGTTGTATGTGAATGGGCCATTAATGAACTAACTACCATTGATATCTATTTTGAACAACCGTGATTTCAATTGTTTATTTATCAAAAATATCACCACAATAATAGGTAGTGTAAAGTCTTTGGAAGCAGGAAATATATAATTCGCTTGCTTCTAGTTAATTTATGCAAATAACACAGATTTCAAAATGTTCATTTATATATTTCACCTTTGCAGGGTTAAGACAACACCACGGATTGTGAATACCATATTGAAATAAGAAGAAGAATTCTTAATCACATTTGTTCAGCCGATATTAACGTTGGGAAGCTAATTCTGAAATAAACAATTTAAAATGTCTGGAAATAAGAAAATTGATTTATCTGGAGACGGTGGTGTATTGAAAGAAATTATAAATGAAGGTCATGGTGAAGAATACCCATTAAATGGTTGCAAAGTTTCTTTGCACTATACGGGGAAATTGGTCGAGGGAACTGTATTTGACTCTAGTGTAGGACGCGAACCTTTTGAGTTCGATTTGGGAAAAGGTAAACTTCTAGAAGCTTCTTTCAAATAATATAAAGTAATAACAATTTTCCTTTAGGCCATGTTATCAAGGCATTTGATATGGGTGTGGCGACAATGAAATTGAATGAAAAATGTTTACTAACATGTGCTCCTGACTACGCTTATGGTGCGGCTGGAAGTCCTCCGAGCATTCCTCCGAACTCAACATTGATATTCGAGGTATGCATATATAGTAAAGTTTAGTTTTTTTAGATTTTTTAACAAATATTTTCAACGTACTTGATTTTTTATATACTTAGTTGGAAATGCTTGGTTGGAAAGGAGAAGATGTTAGCCCAAATAAGGACGGTAGCATAGAGAGGTTTATTGTGGAGAGCAGTGATAAGAAACGTTCCCCGGCCGAAGGTTCTCTTGTTAAAGGTAAAGTAAATTATATATGTACATGGATGTAAGCATGTATATTACAATATTTTTGTATTCAGTTATAACTAAGCAAAACATATTTTGTCAAAGAGAACGTATTTGTATTTTAATATATGAATTATTGCCTACTATCCTTAATGCGTTTCTTACAATTTTGTTATAATTTTTTTCGTTATGACTTAAATTTTAATAATTTATTCACTGTTCGACAGTTCATTTGATTGGAAAATATAATGGAAATACTTTTGAGGAGCGTGATGTAGAATTTGATTATGGTGAAGGTTGTGATTGCTCAATTATTGAAGGAGTTGAGATAGCACTGGAAAGAATGACTGTTGGCGAAACTTCAAGGTAACTCATATTTATTAGACATAATTTAAATTTTATTACATTTAATTTGTTCAAAAATTCACACGCTTTAAGTGTATTGTAAAGTTTGTGGTATTTAAACATAAAACAAAAAAATTTTAAACCGCAATGCGCAAAACAATTATGTTGTACGATAAATAAGTATTCGGTATGTCTTGTTGGTTTAGAGTAAACTGTGATAAAAACTCGTAGGTTCTCGTTGTGCTATCCTTTTTTTATTTTGTCTTGTGAAGTCGTAATTTATACTTATGTGATTAACATACATAACAACTTGTGTTCATAAAAATACATAAATATGACCTGTATAAATATTTTTATAGAATAAAAATTCAACCAAAATATGCCTTTGGAAGTAAAGGAAATGATGTTTTTAACATTCCACCAAACTCTACTGTCGAATATATAGTCAAACTTATTGATTGTGAAAAGGTAAGTTTTTATATGTATGTATGTCTTATATTCATATACATATATATGTTGTTGGTATTACTTTTTACTTTTAGGGAATAGAAGAATGGAAATTGTCAGATGAGGAAAGATTGCAACAGGCTGAATTGTATAAATCTAAAGGAACAAAATATTTCTCTAAACAAAACTTTTCGTTGGCTATAAAAATGTATAAGAGCTGCGTAGATATTATTTCAAAAATTGGTAAGAACCTAATATTAATATGTCTATTTAAATTCTGTATATGTGATATATATGGAAAAAATATAAAAAAAAAAACTGCAAACAATATTTTTAAAACCTTTTATATTTTCAATCAATTCGCAGACAATGATGAATCGAAAAAGTTGAAGATAGCCTCAAACAGCAATATTGCTTTATGTTACCAGAAAACAAATGATTATTTCGAAGGAAAACAAGCGGTATAACTTTTGGAATAATTAAAATTTACGGAAATAATAATGTGCACATGTCTATCTATATTTTATTAGTGTATTGAAGCTCTAAAGTTAGATCCCCTAAATATAAAAGCACTTTACCGTCGGGGACAATGTAATCTAGCTATTAATGAATTTAAGGAGGCTCTTGAAGATTTTGAAAAGGTATATTGTAAAAAAATATTTCCGATTAAAATTACTATAATTATTATATGCAGGTAATCGAGTTGGAGCCTACAAACAAAGCTGCCATAAATCAAATTCAAATTTGTAAGCAGCGAATCAAGGAGGCTAACGATAAAGAAAGGAAAATTTATGCAAATATGTTCAAAAAATTGTCTGCAGCTGACAAACAGGTAAAACAAACAGAATATAATTTAAAAAGAATAATATAGTTTAAGACGTAGATACTTATAAACAAATAATCTTTATTGAGATATACTTACAAAATTCCACAATTTTTCGTTTTAAGTAACTTTTGAATTATAAATATTTATGTATATAGCCAACACCGAGTACTGAACCTGATGTTTTAACGAAATGCGGTGAATGGACAGATGAAGACGCAAAGCGCGAAGTCGATTTGGCCTTCGAACGCGATAATAATATTGTTATGATTTAAATTAATTGCAAATTGAAATTTAAAACATTTGGTGTAGTTAATAAAATTAAATAAATAATAATAATACAACAGAATATTTAATTTCATTTTACATGGTATTATTCACCAAAACCATTGTACCATTTCATAGTTTAAGGCTTATCTCATTTGTCAGAGTGACTTAGCACCTATACGCCTTATATGTATGTATGTATTTTATACATTTCAATAATTTTAGATATGCTAACAAAAATAAAGTCTCCGTTGAAGTAATAATATTTTAAACTTTCTAACATTAGATGCGCACCTTAGTTCTCGATGTTTTTTTTTTAATGAAAATCCAATTTATTGTAAGAAAATGGTTACAAATGAATTATTGGAAGTACAACTTTTCCCCCTTCTTTCTGGCAAAGCTCGAATAACATTACGGTAAAACTATTCATTTTGTAATGCTTTCTAAGAATCAAGCAATTTTTCGATGACGCCTTGTGACTGAAACTACTTCTGAGCCATCGAACGGCATGAATAATAATCGGACAGTGCAATATCTGGGGAATATAGTGGGTAGGACTTTCCATTTAAGTGTTTCCAGGTAGGTTTTAATGTGTTTGGAAACATGAGACAGAGCGTTGTATAATCTAAAACTCACTGAAACAACAAAGCTTAGATCGCCGAAAAAACAGCTTTTAGCCGGATAAAATCCGGGTCAATTCCGGCAACGTAGAACCGGTTGTCGTGGGAATCGATCAGAGCGTTGTCATGCAGCAGAATCACTTTTTCGTGCCTCTCCTGGTATTAAGGTCTTAGGGAACCCACGTTTCTTGTTTCTGAATCATTCCCAACTTATGTAGTCACTTTGAAATGATTTGGCGGGTGAATGTTGAAGTTCTTCTTGCGTTTCACAATAATCCTTATCAAGCAAGGTCTCCAATTCACCGAATTCTAAGGTTATTGGCCCTCCATCACGCGAACGGTCGATAATATCGAAATCTCCGTCTAAGAAGGGACGAAATCAATCATGGCACGTTGTTTCACTTGGGCAGCACAAACAATGTCACTAATGTGGAAACGCAGTTTATTTTTCAAATGTCTAGGTTAAGACCCCTATTACGGTGTTAAACCCAACAGCATATTGGTAAAAAAAAAGTTCAGTTGTTGTCAAACTTCAATTTATTTGGTATTACGGTTTTCAACTCTGTACAAGAGGAGTTGACTGGAGTATCAAAAATTTTTTTTTGCAGCAACCAAAGATATCGTAAGTTGTTTTAACTAAAGTTGAAATCATTTAAAATACATTCTTGATAACTACCGACAACAAGAGAATGGAGAATTTTTGATAACGTTCCTTCATCTCATTTAGTAAAAAAAAAGGTGCGTGCAGTCCCTACGCGCGCTTCTTAGTGATATTCCAAGAAATGCATATAATTTTGTATGAAAGAAAACTAGAAAACTTAAATTCACATTTTATAAATTTATTATGCACATAAAATGAAGAATAAAGCAAAGTCTAAATGAAAAAATTTTGACTCGGAAAGTAGTTCTGTCTCTTCGTTGCGGAAGAGAATATGCAGCGTAATCATCTCTATTTTGTAATCCATCAACACGCGTTGAAGGCCCAGCAGTTACCGGTGAATTGACGATCGTTGATTCATCAGTAGTTATAGATGCTCCCGCAGAGATTGATGGAACAGCAGACGTTGAATCTTTTTTACGCGCTCTCTGATATTCCGCAGCAGTTTTCCTCTTCCTCTATTGAGTGCCAGCTATCATTTCCAATTTCGCCTTTTCCCGCTCTGCTTTCTTTCGTGCTCGGTATTCACGATAATATTGTGCTGTTTTCCCTCCTCTTGAAACTTATACTTCTTAGTGATATTCCAAGAAATGCATATCATTTTGTACAAAGAAAACTAGAAAACTTAAATTCACATTTTATAAAGCAAAGTCTAAATCAATTATCATTTCTGGGTTCTGACGGATTGATATCTATAATATTTACAATTGGATTATGATAACTGAAATACGATATGAAATGTCTTACATCTATTTTATCTATATTTCTCGCGAATACCGCATCAATAGTCGTACCTCCTTCAGCTTCTGGCAATGAGAAATTTACATTGAAATCTCCCGCAAGGAGTACCGGTTGTTCGCTATACTCTACTGGTTCTCCGATAATATCTGCAAAAGCTTGTGAACCTGCAGTTGACAACGGTAATAAAGCTTTACCGATGAACAATTTTATATCTCTCATCGATGAATTTGGTGATATATACATAAATGGCAATTAAATTCAATTTTTTGCTATTATGATTATCGCTAGGGTTCATTTTGCATTCTACCACACACAAATCGCCAATTCTTGTTGATGTTGATATCGTCACATCAGCATCACTCGAGTACGGAGCCTTTATATTTAAATGAGGAGTGAGAATATGACATTTGTCTTGCTCATTGTGATAAATAGTAACACCTGAATTTCTTTTTTCATTTCGTTGAAATCTTACAACGAAACCAAAATTTGGTACGGATACAGGAAGCTCGTTGTCGTTCATAAATGCTTCTGATAACATCAAGATGTTTGACTGTTTAAACACTCTATCTGAAAAATCATCAACATGAGCACGAAGACTTTGACAATTGAATGATATTATTGATAAACATTTTCTTGTGCTAAGAAACTCGAATAATTATTTTTCTAAGGTGATAATTGGATTTTGACGTAATTGTATCATTTCATCTCGCAAAGCGCGACATGACCAATGCGCGACATGATCAATGCACGTAGAAAGTCCACCAATCATTGTTTGATCAACATTGATCGGAGGTCCAGCCGTCATTAATCCATCAACACGCGTTGAAGACCCAGCAGTTATCGGTGAATTGACGATTGTTGATTCATCAGTAGTTATAGATGCCCCCGCAGAGATTGATGGAACAGCAGACGTTGAATCTTTTTTACGCGCTCTCTGATATTCCGCAGCTGTTTTCCTCTTCCTCGATTGAGTGCCAGCTATCATTTCTAATTTCGCCTTTTGCCGCTCTGCTTTCTTTCGTGCTCGGTATTCACGATAATATTGTGCTGTTTTCCCTCCTCTTGAAACACGGGCTGCACTGTCTTTTTCCGCGGTAAAATCAATTTAAAATCAAAACATTAAATTTTTGCCAATCCAATTGATAATAGTTTCGAGAGCACAAGGTGCATCTATTACGGACAATTAAAATATTCAAAAGAAACTTACCTTCACATAACCTGGAATCCGCGTATTATCACGTGTCACTTATTTTATTGTTTATTTAAATCACTATTCACTGTGTACTAATACTACAAATAGTACGTCAATATTATATAGAACACGAATTAATTAGTAAATAAACATTGTCTACAGAAATGATCCTGTAAGTCTTAACTTTTCAACGGCTAACGCAGAGTATTTCAACCAAAAGTCACACAAAATAGTAGAGAATTCACAGAAATTATCACTGTAACGTCAATATTATATAGAACACGAATTAATAAATAAACACTGTCTACAGAAATGATCCTGTGAAGTCTTAACTTTTCAACGGCTAACGCAGCCAATCAACCAAAAATCACACAAAATAGTTTAGAATTCGCAGAAATTATCACTGTCACTTATTATATTGTTTATTGGTTATTTGAATCACTATTCACTGTGAAGTCTTAACTTTTCAACGGCTAACGCAGCCAATCAACCAAAAATCACACAAAATAGTTGAGAATTCGCAGAAATTATCACTGTCACGTCAATATTACATACATTATCATATCAATATTACATACATTATCACGTCAATATTACATAATTATTACGAATAAATAAATAAGCACTGTCCACAGAAATGATCCTTTGAACGACTAACGCAGAGTATTTCAACCAAAAGTCACATAAAATAGTTGAGAATTCGCAGAAATCAAAGACAAACGAAAGAAAAAGAAGTATAACTTCAATAATGCACAAGCATACAAACATACATATGCGCACACATGTGAATAGTCACCTCGTCATCGCGGGTCGATTTGCAAAGAAAGTAAATGAAGACTGACCAGAGAACATAAAAGTATAGAAAAGGTGCTAATTGAATTCTGTATGAAGGTTCGATTGCGCGGCTAACAGAGCGGATATTCGCTGCTATTTAGCAGAATTGAGCCCGTTCTCTAGCAGAAATACATGTAAAATGACTAAATAAATACGAGAATGTAATAAAGCATTCTTTGAGTCACATAAGCATGCTTATATTGTATATAATACTATATATACATATATGTATATATTGTATTATATGAACCATTGTCACATATGCGTGATTATTTTGTATCAAATGAATAATTTTTTCCGAAAAATTATAAAAATTTAAATTTTTTTTACAAAATCGGGAAATATTAGGAAATATTGTTTTAATTTAATTTTTTTAATTTTTAAATAAATTAATATTTCAAATAAATTATATTGATTTCGACTATTGCAAAGTGAAGATGTGCCAAATGAACTTCATTCCTTCAAAGAAAATTGATGATCTTCATGAAACATGCATCATTCGCAGACATGAAAGACAAACGAAAGAAAAAGAAGTATAACTTCAATAATACATAAGCATACAAACATACATATGCGCAGCAGCAGCAAGGAAAGAGGTAACAATCGGCAATCCATTGTATATTTCTTTCATGCATAACCAAACCATAATTAGGACAACACAATACAAGCGTCAATGGTGGTGTTGGTGGTAAGCGCTTGAAAAGTTACGACGAGCACGTAGGTTCGAATCCCAACAGAATTTATTTTTAATTGAATATGTCACCAACCAAAAATTTAAATGTTCTACAAAAACAACGATAGCATATAAGCATGGCAACATTGTGTTGTTGGTAGAGGTTGCGCATTTATGAATTTCACGCAACCTTTTCCGAACTCGTACATATAAGAAGTATAACTTCAATAACTATTTCTCATTTCAACGAAAATAACTTACGAATCTGCAATAAACATTATTTAAAAAAAATAAATATTAATAAAACTTTCCGTACTTGGTATTAGGAAGTTCAAAGGGATTTGAGTGATCACGAAGGCAGCTTTAGCCCCAACATTTTGGTCATCGTAATATAAGTTACAACTAATGTCCACTTTAATAACTATTCATCGTTTTGAAAGCAATAATTAAATAAAATTGATTTGATTTTTCATTTAAAAATTTTCAGCTGTTCAATAATCTGTCAAACCTTTCTGTTTTAGGATGTCAACACCAATCAAATTGAATTGTTTCAGCTTCAATTCAACCAGTGGAATTGAAAACCATAATAAGGGTATAATTTATCAGGTTCAAATCGATCACTAGAGAACATAAAACATATGTTTTTGAATATTCTCTAGTTAGATTGTGTTGTTCTTGCTGCCCTAAATAAACCGATACAATTATAACATCGATAAATTTTTAGTAATTGTATTCCACATCTACATCTCTAATAAGTAGCATGCAAAAGTCAAATCGTCGTCTCAGGTAAACAAATTCAATAACAATTAAATATCTAAATAACTAAAGCGTTTGTATATAGTGAGGAGCAGCTTCTTAAAGCTATACAGAAGAAAAAAGAATGTAATGCAACAGCCCAGAAAATAGTTGAGTCGTTGTTAGAAAGAAACATTACAAGAGATTATTTCCTAGCTCAGGTGAGTATACAAAAAATATCAAAACAATTTTTCTTACCGATAAAAGCTCATAAGTAAACATTCAAGATTTTCGAAATGGTGTGTTGTTAGTGTCAATTTATTTATACTTTGACATGTTTTTTATTTAATTATCATAATTCTTGTATTTTTTGTCAAGTTGAAAGATATTAATCAATGTCATTACGAAGACATCGTAGATGAACGACACATTCTTCTAATATGTGGGTATCCTTTATGTGAGAATCTATTGGAAAAGTAAGTTTTAATTAAGCTTAATACTATTTTTACATTAATTAGTATTATTTTTATTTAGAGTGCCTTCAAAAAAATATCAAATATCGACGACTATAAACAAGGTTTACGATATAACGGATCGTAAAAAGTTTTGCAGCTCTCAGTGTTTCAAAGCGTCCGAGTTCATAAAATCACAAATATTAGTGAGTCCGCTTTGGTTGAGACAAAATGAACAAATACCGGAGTTCAAATTGTTGGATGAAAAAAATACATAACTTGGTACTTTACATTTCATTAGATCGTATAGAAAAACTTTAATAGAATCGGCAAAATACAATATTAACTTTAAATATTGACAAATAATATTGTAATTTTTAATGTATAACGGTAACACAATATTTGCCTACAATCCGTTCCTCTTCAAACGGATTAAATTAACTTGTAAAACTATTTTTTTTAAATTGTGTGATAAAAGGCTATTAATAATAATAGATATAATATTATGAAATAAAAGTACGTAATTGATAATACATACTTCAGCGATGAATACAAAGCATAAGAAGGTCAAGTACAATGTAGCAACGTGTAGAATTCATAGTTAAAATAGTCGTGCTTATAAATAAAATTAATAAAAATCAATAGATTTATTTCATATATTTTTTAAATAGTACCGTTCCAACTGAACAGCCAATCCAATCAACCCAGTGCGTAGCATTGATTTCAGGCACTTTATAATAATTGCATTATCATAACTTTCTTAACACAAATTGTAAGTATACTACAATTAATGCATGACGAATTAAATTTTTACCCCATATTATTTATAGATTGAAGATATTTTATTTTATTTATTTTTCTATCTCTTTCATTCACTTCTGTTGTTCCGGTGTAATTTATAAATTATTATAATACTATTATGTATATGATTATATTGTGGAACATTTTTGGGATTATTGTCTGGGGGGTGAGAAATTCCAAGTCAGGGTGATGGTACTAGGTCAGTATAGTAAAACCATCAAAGGGCTTGGCGTTCGTATGTGTCAGTTTTTTTTTATAACCTTTTAAGTTTTTTCCTTATCTTGGATGTTTTTTCGCTTAGTTTTTTTTTTGGCAAAAACGTAGTTTTTTTTTATGTTAAACTACGTTTTTGCCAAAATGTTACAACTAAGCGAAAAAACATCAAGATAAGGAAAAATTTAAGAGGTCATAAAAAAAACTGACACATACGAACGCCAAACCCTTTGAGGGTTTTACTATACTGACCTAGTACCATCACCCTGACTTGGAATCACCCCCCAGATTAGCTTTTGTACTGTGTTATATGCATATAGTAAGCGTTAGATATGGCAAGGTATTAAATTTATAATCAAGTACAATGTAGCATGTGTGTAATCGAAATGGCATCATATTTCACATCACTAATTTTAGTCAAAATAAACAAAAATATTTGTGCGGAATGGTTTGTGATCGTTGCGAAGCGAAGTTGTCCAAAATTGCAACACCTGATCCGTGGAAAAATGGAACAGGAAAGAGAAAAATCAACGAAAACAAATTTTTGTCCACTGCTAGAGATAGACAAAATCCCATTTCTAGAAGTTTAGCACCTTGTAGGTAAGTATAAGTTTGTGGTTATACCGTTGCCTGATTCTAATGTAATTAACGTTTTTTTTCACATAGAATATGTAGGCAGAAAGTACATCAGATTGGCTCCCATTATTGTCAAGCATGTGCCTACAAAAAAGCTATATGTGCTATGTGCGGAAAAAAGCTGCTCGATACCAAAAACTATAAACAAAGTTCCACTTAGAACAACTTTATATATTACAAACTTCAATATTTACAACATACATATGTACATTTAGTGCTTAACATAATTTTTGTAACTAAAACTTAATTAAGAATTACTTGTTTTCTTCTTTTTATTTGACGTAGAATAGCTCAGGGATTCTTTTTCGAATTCCAGAGGCATAATTCCCAAGTCCCCACTATATCGATTTTTTACAATTTGCAAATATTTTTTCCCTCGAAGAGATGTTAGACGCTTATCTTGGATAATCAGCACGTTGTCTGCTTCTTGTGTAGCTTTAGCTGTTCCAAACACCGAACTTGTGGTAAGGTCTTCGTCTGCACGTTCCTTACGCGGATGCATAACTAATGTCACATGAACATTATTTTTCGTGGCAAAGGAACGGAAGGCAGATATAATCGAATCTTGTTCCCAAAATTTATCACTTTTCTGTGCGATTGACATGCCCATCATAAATTGCAGATTATCTATAATAACATGGCTAATGTCATGAATATACTGAGCATGTTCGATGGCCTCCATAACTAGTTTAAGCGGTTGTTGTCCATGAAAAGTCATAAAATATAAGGGATATCTTTCAAATTCACTAGTCCAATATTCAAACTCGTTAAGTTTATCCTCCAGCGAATAACCAACATACTGACGTAGTAATGTAGCTGCTAGACGACAGTTGCGAATTTCAAAAGATCCCCATAAAGTAGAAACTCCTTGTAAAGCCAAGTCCAACGAGTATTCACTCATAAAGGTAGTTTTCCCACTGCCAGTAGGCCCTGTTAAGATTGTTAATTCACCCTTTCTGTGTCCTTTAAGAATTTTATTCAATATGGGATATCGTTTCCATTTTACTCCATTGACTTTTTCTATGTTTTGCAGCTCACTGAGGATATCATTTTTGAGGGCGCTAAACGTAGTTATAGATTTGTGGCACATTGGTGTGGCTTTGTTCAGAATATGCTGTAAATTAAATCGTTTTTTATGAGCTTCAAATGGAGCAGGTTCCGTGGTAGTAGGTCGAATAAAAAAACAACGGTTTTCTTCCAGTTTCTTAGCAAAATTCTTTGCGGCATCCCAATCCGTTGTTTCGAAATTAAACCAAAAAACTATTTCTTTAAATTTTTCAAAGCATGGAAGGCATTCCTGAGGAAGAGATTTCAGGCCATAGGGCAAACATGCAATTGATGCTAAATGTCGGAAAAGAAATTCAATTAATAAAAAATCACATAAAGAGCATAATGTTTCAAGTAATATCACATTTGGAAACCAAGTTAAATTTAAATTTACCTACTGTTACTCAAACGCTGGATCGATAAAACGATGAAGTCCATAAGATTAGATACTAAAACCACTCGCGAAGACTTTTGTGGAGCATTAGACAATAGCAAACCAGATTGGTTATAATTTCCTATTGTTTCGTCTCTCCTATCGGACAAGTGAAGAATTTTTTCACCAACTACTTTATTTGCCACATTTTTTAAAGGGAAACGTAAACAATTTGAATTAAGTTCATATTGTGCTCCCAAGTGTTCCAAGTCTGCAGACTGCAGTCCTCTCATTCCAAGCTTGTCACAAACACTTTGTGAAACTGATTGTAAGTCCCTAAATTTACTTTTATATTCCACATCTCTGCACTTCGCATCACCTCTGCAATTTTTCTCGTATAAATGAAGAATGTCTACCACATTTTTCTTGAGATCACAGTTTGGACACAGGAAGAGACCTTGAAAGGTAAATAAAATAAAAAATTATTTCGCAACAAAACTAATTACGCACCAGTTCGTTTATTTACAAATGCTTCACTTCCAGATATGTTGTTACATAAATGGCATTCCATAAGTAGACATGTTGGTCCATCTTTAAAAAGCAGCCGTTGATTCCTTAAATATTTCTTTAATTCGTACATAACCTTTGGGTCAACAGTATTGTCAGTACTCGCCGGTAAGACGTAGTTCCTAACTAAGTTGTATCTTATGCAAAATCCCAGTCTTCTATTTAATAAAGTTAACATTTTATATCGCCTTTCACAAAAAAAGCACTTTGTAGTTTTTCTAAACAAAAATGTCCATAGCCTCGAGGTTTTTTTGCCCGGTATAGTTTATCGATTTATTTTGTAATCAATTTTATAAGGCATTAAATACGATAAGATCCAAAATAGTCGAAAACAAACCAAATAATTGCGGTCCCTAAACAAAAGCTGCAGCTGCAAATCACTGTCAAAAATTCCTTATACCCATACATTATGTATAGCGCACACCTAAATATGGGCGGCGGCAACGCTAAGCTTTGAAGAATTTGATTTTGACAGCGCGTTAAGAAATAAAGTTGGTTGCAGAAATCGAGGAAATAAATAAAACAGTTTATTTCATTTGTACTAATTTTACTATTTAAGTGTAAAACACGTGTTGCTCAATCAATTTATTTAGGTCTGCCAGCAAATAAAATTGACGACAGCGCTGAGGGGTAAAATTTTCGGTTTTATTAGTGCGTTTATATTTTTTCTTAAAAATTTCTTGACCCGCGATTTTTAATGCTTGTTCAAATTATTAAAAAAATCATTTGCATTCTATTTTATTTTTTGTGTACTAATTTTACAATTTAAGTGCGAGGTTGCTTTAATTTAGGTGATACTAGTAAGTTGTGCAAAAAAAAAAAAAAATAATAATAACACATTAATTATTAATTTAAATGTTTTGAATTTGTAACTTAATTAATTAATTAAACTAAATTAGTTAAACGACGACATTGACATAGTTCAGCGAATTAAAAACAGCGGCTACGCTGGCTAGGTCATGTTGCCCGAATGGACGAAAACACTCCATCTCTGAAAGTATTCGACGCAATACCCGCCGGGGGAAGCAGAGGAAGAGGAAGACCTTCACTCCGTTGAAAGGACCAGGTGGAGAAGGACCT
Organism: Bactrocera neohumeralis; assembly: GCF_024586455.1. NCBI lineage: Eukaryota > Metazoa > Arthropoda > Insecta > Diptera > Tephritidae > Bactrocera > Bactrocera neohumeralis. The sequence continues at coordinate 44,828,850 of NC_065920.1, read as the reverse complement.
GGCTTCGCTTGGAATATCCAATTGGCGCCACGTAGCGAAAAGAAGAAACGACTGGCGCGCTGTTGTTAACTCGGCTATAATCGCGTAAGCGGTGTCTACGCCAATAAAAAAGAAGAAGAAATTAAACATTTACTAAATCTAAATCTGACAATTTTAGATTTATATTTTAGTAAATCCGAAACGTTTTAATTTTTTCTGTTGTGTTGAAATTCATTATAAACACAAGATTTATTTGACTATTTAATTTTTAAATGTACTTATTTCTAAACAAGTAACTGTGATCCCAACAGCTTATATAGAGTCCATGTTTTCATATGTTAATATTGATGAGTGTAAACGGAGCTTAAAAAATTGATCATATAATTTAAGTATGGCAACATCTGAATTTCATGCACTGAACGTACTTCTTAAAACAAGATGGTTCCCTTTCATTCTTTACAGAGTGGTGCTTGTTGTATCGAATTTTCAAAAGTCGTGGATATTTTATGGAAATAACTTATTATCATTAATAGGTATCAAGCATAAAGCAAAATAAACGTGAATATATTGATAAATTACAAGCATTAATTTCGTAATGCGGCGACGAAGTGAAAGGAAAAAGTCGACTGATGTCGCGTCGCCAGCTCCGGCGTCTCGTCGAACTAGTCGACGGTCTCGCCAAACATCTGAAACCGCTAGCGAAAAAAGCGCACAGCCTGAAATGCCTCCCCAGGATGATGTTACAGAGAAGTGCATCGCTAACGCAGATTGCCCGGAAGAGAGTACTAACGAGGAACCAGTAGTAGAAACTGCTAAGAGTCGTTCACGTAATCGGACACCGGTAAAGGATCGAAGTAGTCCCGCCAAACGGAAAGCTCAAAACATTACCAATGATCCCAAAATTGATGTTATACCTGAAGAAAATATCTCCATAAAAGAAGATTGTCCGAATGATAATAAACCTGGAAATAAAGATAATCAAAATATTGAAGAGGCACAAAAACCTGATAAAGATTTAACAGAGACAGCAGTGTCGTCAAGCCCAAAAACGAATGTTGATATGATGAAACCATTGGATGTTTTAGAAATACAAGCAGAGGATAATGAAGAAGAAAAGTTACAAACCCAAGGAATGTTAAGTAAAAATGAGAATATAACAGAAAATGTTGTAGAGCCAGAGAAAAAAGATGATGAAAAAGTCATTAATGAAGAACAAAATAAAGTTGATGAAGAAGAAATGAAAGACACTACTAATAATGCTATAAATGAAAAGGCGGATCCATCGCCTGCAGACGAAGTAACTGTTACCGAAGAAAAAACGGATCAAAATTTGAATAAACGTAAGTGGATTACAAAAAGAACTGTTCAAAATCGTAGCCCATTGCTGGTAATAACTACTGAAACATCGATCCCTGAAGATGTGCATTCCGCACCGAAACAAAAAATACGGTCTTCACCAGAAGTTCAAGAAATAATCTCGGAACGCGAAGAAGGCGAAGAGACACCGTCTCCAGAAAGAGAAGTTCACAGAACAAGTACTAATAGTGCTGAAAAACCTATACGTAATCAAATAGAATTATCTTCTGCCCCAAGAATTATTAACAAAGTTAATATAAAAGTCGAACATCGTTCCCCGAGTCCGAGAAATAAAAAAGCGAGTAATGTACTTTTCATAACAAATCTCGTGAGACCTTTCACGGTATTACAACTGAAAGGTTTGCTAGCTCGTACTGGAAAACTTGTGGAAGATGGCTTTTGGATTGATCGTATCAAATCAAAATGCTATGTACAATATGAAACAGAAGAGTAAGTTTTTTTATCAAGCTATTTATTTAAATTATTAAAACATATATTATTTTTTATTGCAGTGAAGCTATTGAAACCCGCCATGCACTACATGGAGTACGTTGGCCAGTTTCAAATCCCAAATGCTTAATAGTTGATTTTGCTAAAAGGGCTGATATGGATAGGGCCATCCAATCTACCAAAGAAGAACAAACTAGTTTTGGCCAAGAGAATCATAGAGATAACGTGCTCATCGGTATGGGTTGGAATAGAGACAGGAATGGTGTTGATGAGAAACGGGTAAGTGAAATGAGGAGCTAACAGTATTATGTTGTCTAATATCGCTTAGATCTAAAATCGAAAACAAGTTTCTTTTTCTTTTGACGAAAATTCAAAAAATCCAAAGTTTTCCTTAAAAATAATTACGTTGCAATCGATTGCATTCCTAAGTAAAAAAATTTTCGGTCAGGCCAAATGTGCAATATCGAAAATCGAATAATTTTTTTTTTTTTGAGTATTACTTCGAAAATCCAGAAATTACTTTTTTATTTAGGTATCAATCTCTTGAAAAAGCCGAGTTTTGTACAGAGTTTTTTATCGTGAAATGTTAAATCTTATTCTGCAATGAAATCTAAAGTTGTACGAAAGTTTTGAAACAAATTTTCCTATAAAAACATACTTCTAATAGCCGGGTTAAAGTGATTTTGTATCCGGACTAGCTATCTTTCTCAGTACCCCTAATTTAGTTAATATTTTATGCTCCTATGAGAGGAACAACATAATAAGCTTCTGAAAATAAAGAATTTCCTTGCAATATAAATTCTTATCACAAATATCGGAAAAAATATGGTGAAACTTCTCAAAACTGCATTTTCGTAAAAAATAATATCAAAAACCATTATGTAGCATATTTGGGTTACAGTATTTAAATTGGCATTTCTAATGTGACATTAATATATTAAAAATAAATTTTATAATACGATATAACTTTATAAATGATATTATTAATAATATAATATTCGTACGCTTCCTCCATTTTAATTGAATTTTTTTCTTTAAAACCTTAAATTCATTGCTAGACAAAGAAGAATTTCGGGTTATTAGCGGCTTGTAATATATTTCAGACATTGAGACCAGTTCGAGAATGGGATGTTGGAAAGAAAGAAAGTTTAGATCGTGATAAGGCCAGGGAAATTCTAAAACGGCGAAGCAGAGAGAGGGAAATTACTTTTGGAAATCGGGAACCCGATCGAAATGGCAAGGAGAGAAGACCACGGTCGAGAGGAAGAGCTGAGGCAAGAAGTAGTAGCCGGTCACCAGGTAAATGCATAATTGGGTAGCTAAATTATTTAATATATTCCAACATTTCTACAATTCACGTAAAATATTTTTTCACAGCACGAAAAATCAAGAAAAAGGAAAATGATCCACCTCTAAGACTTCTAGATGATCTATTTCGCAAAACTAAAAGTACACCATGTATTTACTGGCTACCTTTAACACCCGAACAAGTAAATATAGGATACTAATTTTGTTATAAACATAATAGTCTTGATCTATATTAATTTTTTTTTCTTAAGATTGCTGAAAAAGAGGCATTCCGACAGAAACGACTTGAAGAACATAAGCAGCGTATTAAGCAAAGAGAGTTGGAAAAGGGAAAGGAAAGAGAGAAAGAACGGAATCGAATCAACGAACGCAGGGATCGTGAAAAAGAAAGGGATCAAAGACGCAATAGATCCAGTGATCGTCGCTCTCGTAGTCGCGATCGACGCCGTTACTAAAAAATATTGGTATTGTATAACCAAATTATCATTACGTCGACGTCGTTGCATTTGAAATTTATTACTTTTCAACACATGCAAAACCGAATGCATGGTGAACGAAAACTGAAAATAAATTTCATTTAGCATCGTTCTTAAATTAAAAAATGGCAAGTATTTCTAGCAAAAATAATAGAAATCGTTTCCGGATGCCCTTAGCCTTTGGCGAAGATATTTATGATATTTCACATACAAAATTAATTCGAAGAATTTACGATCACAAAAAAATCATCGCCAAAGTAATTTTCAAAAGCCCATCAACTTTTTTTTTATATAAATGGTGACATTTAAAATTTTTTTCAATTATTTTATTGAAGCATTTCGTTATATTCAAACGGTTTAACAAAATTATTTATAATTTATTTTGTTTTCATTATGTCGTGAAAAATTCATATTTCTTATACCCGTAAAAGTTTAGATTGGGTATTCAATTTTTTTCAATTGCTGCAAAACAAACTCTAGGAAACGATCCGATAAAAAAAATTAAAACAATTGAATATCCGTTATAAACCTTTCTGGGAAAGTTCTTTCAAGCGGAGAGGAACAGCAACCCGGTTGAAATCAACAAGTGTTCTCAGCGCTCGGACTCTATTTCAACAGTAAAGTGGAGTTAATCCACGAATTTTTAACACAAACAATTCAATGATAATATTTAAATAAAAGGCAATAAGTTCTCTCAATAATATTTGTTTTTATTTAAAAGGTATTTTACGAGTATTATTTTCAGGGTTGAAAAATGTGCATAAAAAATAATTTAATTGCTGAATGGTATTGAGATGGATTGTAAATAAAAAAATTACAAACTAATATTTTTTTGTAATCCCGAATATTTAAAAATTAAATCGTTTTTATTTTGTTTATTCCAAGTACCGGATTGAAATCAATGAAGATAGTAAAGCAAAAATTTTAGTCAATAAAAATAAATTAGATTAATAAAATAACAACTTACAGATAAAGAATATCTTTCAAATGTCATATTTCAAAATTCGCTTTTGGAAAAATCAATCGATGTCATGTTGTATTGGGGAATAATAATCCTCAAATAAATATTAAAAAAAAGTCCTGTTGAGTTTTCAGTTCTTAAACGAAAAAAATATTTCTTATTACGTATGTATACCCGCAGGTCGTGGAAAGATAAACATGTTCATTGATAAGTTCGATTGAACAGTATTGATATACCATATTGTTAACATTGAGTGCTTGCAATGTTCTATGTGAACTCACCCTTACTCGATAAATTCAAATAGTTTAAGTAATATCGATTTATGTTTTCCATATCTAATTGTCGTGATAATTTTTTATCAACAATTCCAACCTATTAAACTACAGATATATTGAACTACACTTGTAATTATGTGGAGTGATACGATTTTAATAGTATTTATTTCTATTTGCACAGCGCTCTTGGGAGAAGGTTTGAAAATTCATTGAATAATTCCTGTAATTTAGTAAAAATTATCGTTTTTGACTTAAGGTCTTACTTGGGTATTGGTATATAGGACTGAAAAATATCAAAAGTTGAAAGGTGAAGTTGAGAAGCAAAGCAAAAAATGTAAGTATTAAGAGAATAGTGATATGATGCATTATTTTTAATAAATTCGAATGATATAAAAGTGTGGCTTTAGAAAGTATAGCACCAATTCTAACCAAAGTCTTTTGCTAGCCATCATATTTTGAATAGTTTGCCAAATTATCTCTAAATTTACATTACAATTATCCTCATTGTTAAACCACTACCAAAGCACTGATTCAAGCCTTCCAAAAGCAGTGTATGGTTTTCGTCATGTATATAGGTATTAAAAATGGTACAATATTATTAATCTTGTTAAAACCTCCATTCCATATTATGAATAGTTAATAATTTAAAAGCATTTGTAAATATTATACATATGTATAACATCACATAAATATACACTTATAATTTCTTAAAACTTTAGTAGAAAGGCGTAAGGAAATCCATGGAGAATCTCTTGATAAGTCACAGAAAAAGAAAATTGAACGCGATGAAGAGAAACTGAAAAATAATAATAGAGATCTGTCGTTGGTTAAAATGAAGTCTATGTTTGCGACGGGCTTCGCATTTACAGCGCTTCTCAGTATGTTCAACAGCATGTAAGTTGCAGCATTAAAATATATATGAGTTATTGAAAACTTACCATTACAATTATTCCACAACAGCTTTGATGGACGCGTCGTAGCACAGCTACCCTTTACACCAATTTCTTGGATTCAGGGTTTGAGCCATAGAAATTTGTCTGGTGATGATTACACCGATTGCTCTTTCATCTTCCTTTATATACTATGCACAATGTCTATTAGACAGAATATTCAAAAGCTTTTAGGTTTTGCGCCTTCAAGAGCAGCTAGCAAACAGGGTGGAGGATTGTTTGGACCCACACCGGGACAATTTAAATAAACATACATTCTGCTGACCCATGTGTGTTCTAGACATAAATCACTCACTCGGGGAGTTGAAAAAATGAAAATAATTGTGTATATTAATATAAAAAATATATTCATTATAATTATCGGGTGATTTTTTTGAGGTTAGGATTTTCATGCATTAGTATTTGACAGATCACGTGGGATTTCAGACATGGTGTCAAAGAGAAAGATGCTCAGTATGCTTTGACATTTCATCATGAATAGACTTACTAACGAGCAACGCTTGCAAATCATTGAATTTTATTACCAAAATCAGTGTTCGGTTCGAAATGTGTTTCGCGCTTTAGAAAATCCGCTTTTTTATCGACAAATTTTGTTCAGCGATGAGGCTCATTTCTGGTTGAATGGCTACGTAAATAAGCAAAATTGCCGCATTTGGGGTGAAGAGCAACCAGAAGCCGTTCAAGAACTGCCCATGCATCCCGAAAAATGCACTGTTTGGTGTGGTTTGTACGCTGGTGGAATCATTGGACCGTATTTTTCAAAGATGCTGTTGGACGCAACGTTACGGTGAATGGCGATCGCTATCGTTCGATGCTAACAAACTTTTTGTTGCCAAAAATGGAAGAACTGAACTTGGTTGACATGTGGTTTCAACAAGATGGCGCTACATGCCACACAGCTCGCGATTCTATGGCCATTTTGAGGGAAAACTTCGGAGAACAATTCATCTCAAGAAATGGACCCGTAAGTTGGCCACCAAGATCATGCGATTTAACGCCTTTAGACTATTTTTTGTGGGGCTACGTCAAGTCTAAAGTCTACAGAAATAAGCCAGCAACTATTCCAGCTTTGGAAGACAACATTTCCGAAGAAATTCGGGCTATTCCGGCCGAAATGCTCGAAAAAGTTGCCCAAAATTGGACTTTCCGAATGGACCACCTAAGATTTAAATGAAATTATCTTCAAAAAGTAAATGTCATGAACCAATCTAACGTTTCAAATAAAGAACCGATGAGATTTTGCAAATTTTATGCGTTTTTTTTTTTTTAAAAGTTATCAAGCTCTTAAAAAATCACCCGATATTACACAAAAAGTGGTTTGACTTTATTTGCATAAACATTATTTATTTATAAATAACAATATGTGTACTTCATATAAAAGCGTGCTCAAACATTGGCCTATCTACGATAATCCGATCGAAACCAAGTCTAGATAAGTCTATAGTCCGAAATTGTGCATCGATAACTAATTCAGAAATTGCTCTACCCACAGCTGGCGATTGCTGTAAGCCAAAACCAGAAAATCCACTTGCAATATACAGATTATTGTAGTAGGCATGTGGGCCAATAATACCATTTTCATCAAAGACATTATACTCATAAGAATACTCCCAAGCGTCAATAACTTTTGGTTTTTTTGACATTTTCATCCTACGTATCAAATAAGGCAAAACATTAGTTTCGAAGCTGTTTTCGCTTGGCCCGTTTTCTGCATTTGTGGGCGCACTGAAACCTGTTATATAGTTACCAGTTAGGCCATCTCTTCGAAAGTATACACCATTCAAATCCACCACGCATGGTGTACCGATACCCAAGGTATTGATATCATCACTGTTGAACATGTAGGCGTAATTACTTCGCTGGGTTATTGGCAGGGGAATTTTTAAAATCCCGGAACTCGTGCCAATTTTCGCTAGTTTGGCGATTTTCTCTGAACTTGTACCGGCCGCAAGTACACAAATCGAAAATTTTATAGATCGTGTTTCGCCATTAGGCATTTTGACTATTGCTTTTTCCAAAGCATTATATGTACTGGTTGTAGATCCTCCTTCAATGACAACATCTGGTTGGTTTTGAAACTTAAAGTCTATCAATTCAGATTGTATGAAATGTGCGCCGTATTCCATTGCTTTACTCCTAAGTCCTAATAACAAATTAGCGGAATCAAACCATCCATGTTTTTCGAGACCTTGGCAACCTGTTAACAAAAGTGTATTTAAAAAAATTCGGTTTATTTTATAGAAGCTTATTTACAAACCAATTGCTACATCTTCAATGTTTAGCCATGGAAATTTTACTTTTAGACGATCTGGAGTTAGTATTTCGGTACGGGCGCCAAATTCATTTTGAATTTTCGACATCGTTTTAAGTGTTTCCGCATTTTCCGCAGAAGCCAGTGTGAGGTATCCGTGAGGGTCAAATCTAACGTCAACACCAAGTTCTTCTTTTGCATTCCTCATAAACTCTGCTCCGTAAAGTGACATTTCGATATTTTCAGGTAAAAGAAATTGCTGATGCAAGCATCCCGTAGGTAACGTTAAACAATTTCTGGTATTAAAATGCTATTTAAAGTAAATGCAAAATCCATTCAAATTGACTAATTAAATAAAAAAATAGATTTTATAACGCATTTTTGGTATAGATATACTCTTACCGAAAAATCCTTTTCAATGACAACAACATTTAAACCTTGACGAGCTTTTTTCTTCAACCAATAGGCAGCAGCTGATCCAACACCTCCTCCGCCAATTATGAGAATATCACAATGTGTCTGAAACTCATTGTCACCCATTCTGTTTGAAGGTTCAACATTTGCTTCCACATCTTCGTGTTTTTTCTCAAATAGGGGAGTGAAAAACTTTTTAACTTTTTTCATATCATTTCCCAAAAGTTTAAAAGTTCTTTTAATTGGATGTGGTTGATCAGAATTATTATCACTAAAAGTCCTTATCAAAGCCGGTCTGCAAAACTTATGAATTTTGAATAACTCTGTAAACGCTATGCTCTTTATCATTGTTTTTAAAAATTTATGTGTTTTTTGAAATATATAAGTTATTTGCCATAAAACTAATATTAGGAAATTGGAAATATGTAATAAATATTTAGGTTAACCTAAATTTATATCAGCTGATTTTTATACCCTTGCGGTGTTGTAAAGCTGCGTTTTTGAGGTCTTGTGAAGACACCAATAGCAATCGATAATCTTATCAGAGGCAAAATGACATATACAGACAAATATTGTAACCGATATTTGTGATAATAGTGAGCATTTGAGCTTTTGAAGAAGGTAACCCTCGCTATAGTGAGAAACATCACTGAAGTGAGGTTGGTGACTTTTGTGAGGGCATGAGAATAGGGCTGTAAATCAATTCATAGTTGCTAATAATGAATTCCTATACGACACGGCGATTGATAATGAGTTGTGACAAACTACTTAAAAATTTGATACAGCTAAGAAAATATCACAATTCTTATGGAAAAATAAGTTTATTAAAACAAACATATAGAATTTCAAATATTTATAATCTATGTCAATAAAGAAGAAAAAGATTAGTAGTACATACTGCAGTAACCATGGTTAGTCTATCTCACTACACTATTAATAGTACGAATGCAAGTTTAAAAGGTACGGTAACACTGCGATTTTTTATTTGACATTTAATTTATATTCCCTGCTTTGCATTACTCGACAATTTTTGGTTAACCGTGAAATTTAGATTTGTGAGATTTCTTATTAAATCGGAGAAATGACAAACACTGTGGAAACTTCAGGACAGGACGTTGAAATGGAGGTGGATCCATCTAGTGAAAATGCAGGAGACACGAAAAAAGATCAAGGTGTCTCAACAGTATTGGAAATTCGAGAGCAAATACGTCAGATTGAGAGGGCCGTAGCTTCAAAGGAATCTAGGTACAATTTTTACCTTGGTTTTTTGTTTAATATATGTACATGATTAATCAAATGTTGTCATTGTAGATTCATTTTGAGAGTGCTGCGTTCACTTCCCAATACGCGCAGGAAACTAAGCGCTGCTATTTTCCGAAATATAGCTCAGTCAATATATCCAGCCGGAACTGATCGCGAAACTGCAAATAGTTTGATTCCGAATACTCCGGCTGGAGTCATAGAAACTGAAATACCGAGAAGTCGTTCAGCGTCAAAGCCTCCAATTGCTGAAGTAGATGCATACTTTTATTTACTATTGCTGGTTAAGCTAATTGATGAAGGAGACATAAAACGTGCAGTTGTGTGTTCCGAAGCACTAATGTCGAAAATTGCTGGGCAGAATCGTCGTACTTTAGATTTGATTGGAGCAAAATCTTATTTTTACTATTCGCGAGTTATTGAGCTTAACAACTGTTTAGAAACCATAAGAGGATTTCTTCATGCTCGTTTGCGAACAGCTACTTTGAGAAATGATTTCGAAGGTCAAGCTGTACTAATTAATTGCTTATTACGGAATTATTTGCATTATTCACTTTACGATCAAGCTGACAAATTAGTAAAGAAGTCTGTATTTCCGGTATCAGCTAGTAACAATGAATGGGCACGATTTTTATATTATTTGGGCCGTATAAAGGCAGCAAAGCTTGAATATAGTGATGCCCATAAGCACTTAGTACAAGCTTTGAGGAAAGCTCCTCAAAACGCGGCCGTTGGATTTAGACAAACCGTGCAAAAGTTGATTATAGTTGTCGAGTTGCTATTGGGAAACATACCAGAACGACAAATTTTCCGACAAGCCGCACTACGTAAATCTTTGGCACCCTATTTTCAGCTTACACAAGCTGTACGCTTAGGTAATCTTCAGCGATTTGGTGAAGTGGTAGAAAACTTCGGTCCGAAATTTCAACAAGATCATACTTACACATTGATCATTCGTCTTAGACACAATGTTATAAAAACTGCAATCCGTTCAATTGGACTCTCTTATTCACGCATATCACCAAACGATATTGCAAAACGTTTAATGCTAGATTCAGCCGAAGATGCTGAATTCATTGTGTCCAAAGCAATTCGTGATGGAGTTATAGAAGCAACTTTAGATCCAGAACAGAATTACATGAGAAGCAAGGAAAGTACAGATATATATAGTACACGCGAACCGCAGCTTGCTTTCCATGAACGTATTACATTTTGCCTTGATTTGCATAATCAAAGCGTAAAAGCCATGCGTTATCCGCCGAAATCATATGGTAAAGATCTTGAGAGCGCAGAAGAGCGGCGAGAGCGTGAACAACAGGACTTAGAATTAGCTAAAGAAATGGCCGAGGACGATGAAGATGGTTTTTAAGAAGTTTGATTTAAAAAGTTTATGAACCGATAGCGTTGTCGCGCAACAATTTAAATATAATCCCAAAATAATTCTTATAAAAAATTGTGTTTCTCTTCTTGAAGTGAAAAAGGACAGTATAGACTACATAGTTGTAGCTTTAGAAAATATGCCTCACATGATTTCGAGAAATGCTACTAAGTTGACAGTCTTTGCCAGAATACGGGTTCGCTCCGATTACGTAGACCCCACCATTATGGGATTACGTTCTTGTACTCAACTCACATGTATTGTATACACTTTTCTCGATAAATAAGGAAATTTTCTCAAATAGTTTATTTTTTTAGTTGCTTTGCTTACTAACTAAATACTAAGCATTTTACAGATATTTAAAAGATATGGCGTTAGTTTTAGGATGTGTGTATGCAGGTTGAAAAGAATGATTCATAAACGTTTTTGAAAAAAAAACAAAAAAAAATTCAAATATAAATTTGTGTAATTTGTGACGTCAGACAGGAATTATAATATCCTTGGTAGAATGAGAGATAGCTGAAAAGAAAAAAAGTTGAGGGCAGCCATTTTTTGTAAACAAAAAACTGTCAGGCAGGGCAGACAGTAAACAAGAATACTGTCAGATAGCGCATTTTTTAAATATAGAACTGTCATTAGTTTTTTTCGGCAAAATAATTGTTTTTAATTTTACTAGTACCCCAGATATTTTCTTTATGCTATGCATACAATTAAATATTTTTTGGAGCGTGTATTTAAAAAAATTTTAAATTTAGAAATCTTAAGATAAAAGTTATCAAATGTCTTACGTTAATTTATACAACACTTTTTTCAACAGTCCTGGCAATATTGTGCGTACTTTGTTGTCGGTGTACGGCAACACTGTTTTTACTTGTCGTGAATGAAATTGACTATACATTTGGTTATTGTGTTTCAAAGTAATTTAATATAAAGAAACGCTTCTATAAATATTTCAAAAGTGAAAGCATTAATAGCATGGTTATACATACTGTTTCGCATTGGCAAAAGTGTTGAATTTTCTTTTCGTTGTCGTAGTGAGAAAATATTACAAATCTGCACAACATAAGAAAAGTTTAAAGGAAAAGAAAGATAAACGATAAAGTAAAGTGACGGCAGCGACGACTATCAACAGCACAAGCAAATCAAAAAGAATATTGTGCAAAATAACGAGCTGCAAGGCCCAGTATAACTCAACGAGTAACGAGTTGCCACCGTAGAATCAAGTGCCAATGTGTGGTGCGACCTTCTGGCCTCGGGCTATCTTAAGCCAAATATTGAAATTAAAAAATTGTGCTTAAAGTATAAAATCTAGTTTATTAACAATAGCAAAAATAATATTTGGTTGAGTTGGGTGATCTAAACGCTGTCGGAGGCAGCATTGCAACAACGCGCCTCTAGATTTAGTGTAGGATTGCAGTGTACTGCAACTACACAAATATATATCAAAAAGACGAATTTTGTAAGAAAAAGGAGAAAAGAGAACGTTGTAACAGATTTTCACTTGGTTGATGTGCGACAGTAAATGTATCAGCGGAAATGATTTGTAAAAAGGACGTTATCCAATGGTTTAAAGAACTCGAGAGTTATAAAAGGATCGACACGATGTGCACTTTGCTTAACATGTGTTTACCGTTTGAGTTACGGTTCTTAGGGACATGCCTAGAAGAGTTGGGCCGGCGCGATTCGCAAGAGTTGCGTGGCATGGAATTAAGAGTGAATAATCCGCAAGATTTGGCATCTGATATGGTTGCATGTCAGAAAGGCGAACCAACTGATAAGAAAATAAGGCGAAAAATGGCGCTTTATTTAGCATTAATACGAGCTTGCAATCGTACCTGTGTGACGGAGATATTTCGAACGTTGGATGGTTGGGGTGACAGAGACTTTCTTAATATGAATGACTCAGATACTTTACAGGAACTTTTATTGGTTTACACTATGGCAGCAAATCATCCGGTGTTTTCATTTGATCAGCAATGCAAATGCACTCAAATTTTTGAGAAAATTAAAGAAAACAAGTTGGTGGCGGATTTTCAATCTCCGCTTCCTCAACAGCCGAGTATTGACCCAACGCTAGTTCATACTCAACATCAGCAGGAACCACGTCAACATTTGCCTCCGTCCCACCAGGAAATTCCACAGCAGTTACTTCATGCAATGCATATCCCTGGACAACCGCATCCACAAATATTAACACCCGTCAACATCATGCCAATGACATTTCCACAAGGTCTTCATAAGGTAGTATTAGTTATCCAGTGCTTATAATTTATATTTAATTAAATATTTAACTTTTTGTACTTACGTTATATTTAGGACTACCATGTGCATATTACGTACGTTTGACATGACACTTCATTCAAATATAAGCTTTATGCTAGTTATAAACATACACGTACATATTACAAATTTGGTAACTTGCTATTAAGTGTAGCCAAATTTTTTGGTTTTAAACAAACCATATTAATTGGGGCTGTGGATATACTCTCTGAGATGTATCCTATGTTGTTAGGTTAGTTTCTTCAAAAAAAATTTATTTAGATATTTCTCTAAACAATGTATACAATACCATAACTTTATTATACTCTGAGCAGGGTATTAAGGTTGCCACGAAGTTTGTAGCCCCCAGAAGTAAACGTTGAATACCCAATGAAATATATAAATGTTTAACGTTTACTTATTTTCAAAATAGCCGATCGAAAAGTCAATCTGAACGATAAAAATCAGGTTCTTGCATGGATTTGGCAAAATATTTTGACAAACTTTGGCATGGATTATTTTCCAAGCTAACAATACAATATCCAAAGAAATTGCTAATTAAAATTAAACCCATTTAAATGGAATATATATATAATATGTAGCTAAAAAAATGTCGTGGCATTTATTACATTTTTTTAACATAAACAATTTTCACTCATCAAATAATCCTTTTTAAACTTAATTTGTATAATTTACATACTATATTATTTATTTCCACCACTAACATCTCATATGATCTTTAATAAATTAATCAGTTGATGTTGCTGTTGTTCCGGCAGAAAATATTACTGAAATTATTTAGAGTAATGCTGCTGGGTTAACATTCCTTGACCGGATAAAAATCCAGGTCCGTTCCGGTTACGTAGAGCCGAATATCGGGGGAATATACACACACTTATATTTGTCGAGTTGATCATAAAAAAAATTAGAGTTTATACAGTTTAATCTCAATAAATACATTTGCATAATTATACATATAAAATATACATATTATAGCCACACTAAAAAAAAAAATATTTACTATATATTTCAGATCATTCAAGCAGATGGAACAATGCAACACCCTGTTCCTGTTGATCCTCATATGATTCCATTAAATGTCATTCCAACTGAGTCGAATCCAATTTTTCAGCCAACATGGCAACGGATGTATCCCCAAACGGTTGAGGTAAATTTTGAATTATTTATTGTTGGTAACATATTTACTTTTTAGTTGTTCATTTTTGTGTTGATTTATGGAAACGTAAATTAATTAGTGATTTTTTTTTTTTTTTTTTTTTTGTTAGCATCCACCGCAGTCGGCATCGCCGATGCTAAGCCAACAATCGTCTCCATCAAGTAGTCGAACCACAAGTCCAAATCGGAATGCAAGTAGCAATATGATGCTACCTGGTATGCAGTTGCAATCACGAAATATGCCACAAAGAATGAGTGCCTCATTGAAAAATGTTAGGCGTCCATCAGCTGAAACTACACCACCACCAATGGGACAACAGCAGCATCAACAACTGATACACGACATTAATATGACAACCAACATAAAGAATATAGATGATGTAAGTATCAATTACTATACACTGCTACATGCACTAATCTCTATGAGACATTATATCCTTTCCAAATTTTATTTCAATCTGTTGTAACAATCCCTTTGATTATTTTTCCATTAGCTGCTATTTACAGTCATGGACAAAATAGCACCCTGTTAAATTAAATTATTCATATCAGTTTTTATTTGATCAAATTTCCTATATTGGAGTATGTCTTGACTAACACAAATTATAAAGGTAAGCTAATGCCGTTATCATGTTTAATTTTTGTTGTGATCCTAATTTGTTGAAAAATAAAAAAATCTGCTCCTGCACGTAAACAACGGAACAAGCTGATAGAGCCATCATTAGAAAAATCAAGGCTGATCATTTTAAACATTATCAAGAGATTATGGCTGAAATAAATAAGGAATTTTTGTTTAGCGTATCCAGTAGACTTGTACGAAAGCGTCTCAATGATGCTCAGTTGTTTGAACGAATGAGTCGGAAAAACCAATGCTGTCCAAAAGAAATATAAGAGTACGGCTGAATTTTGCTAAATAACATTTAGAAAAGAAACGTAAAATTTTGGAAAAGAGTACGTTGGAGCGATAAAACAAAGGTGAATAGTATTGAATCCGATGGCGAATCATTTGCCATTGCCCCAGGCGTCAGACATATATTTCCAGATATACCACAAAAACTGTTAAGCACGGCGGTGGTAGAGTGACGGTATGCCATAGCGTTGGACGCTCGCGTTGGATGGGTTGTAGAATACATCAATTTTCATACCTTAACATGATACAACAATGATCCAAAGAACGCAATTTAAAATATGAAAAAAATTGGTTTACTGCCGAAAGCATTGATGTCCTGGGCCAGCGCAAATTCTTGAAGCATATCCCATTGAAAATGTATGAAGCGCAGTTAAGATGAAGATTGCTAAGAGAAAATTCAAAAATGCTGAAGAACTTTGAACTGCGATCAAAGTATGTGCCAGAAGTTAGTGGAGAGTTTGCCAAGGCGATATCAAGCAATTTTGTATAATTGTGAACACTTTACAAAGTACTTAAAACATTTTTAATAAAATTTATTTAATTCCGCTGAAGGCATCTACTGTACTATTTTTATGTCTAGTTGAAAATAAGCAATTGGAAACTCAAGAACTAATGAAAAAATTTATTTAAATTATTGTACATAACTTTTTCTTCAATCAATGCTATGCTAATGAAAATATTAATTTTTTTTTTAATAATAAACGTCCTTTTGTATTAAATGTTCAAAGTGTGCTATTTCCCTGTCCATGACTGTATATACTTACATATATTAAGTTGAAATATTTTTTGATTGAATGAACAGTACTTTACTTTCATAATTAGTTATTAATAATTTATTTATATGTTGTATTCATTGTAGGGTGTAGCAAGCAACGAAGGCACCGGTAATCCTCTACAGGCGTTGATTCGCAATGGTTATCCACGCCGGCATAAGTCAGGCAATTATACACCGCTTATTCATCAGCAGCAACAACAATTAGCGGTGAATCCACACTTCCAACCAGTAACAAATTTCGCTGCTCTAGCTTATTCAATGCAGAATATGTCAATGTCTGATGGCGCTGGTACTGGTTTAGATACCACATTAGTACCGGGATCGTTAAACGCGAATAAAAGTGGTGGCAGTGATACAGGTAGTTCCAATGGTTCGTGTGGTGACGCTTCACCGCCAGAAACACCAACGCTTTCAGGTACTACAAATGTACCTGGCTTACGACTTGGTAGTGAAAATCAACTGCAAAAACATCAACAGTTGGGCTATAATAAACAGACGGGGAATACAAGGCTTAACGGACGCTCAGATAAAATGATTTCAGCGAATGTTGTTGTAAATTCCGTTAGCACGGCTGCAAGTGGTATGTATACAACACCAATGATGAATACACATCCGGCGCTAACGCAACAGTCACAACCAATGTATGGTGCTGAAATTATTTTAGCATCCGGTGGTAATGCTGGTGGCATTGGTTTGATGCAAACATCGCTGGCCAATAACAATAATAGCGGCGGCATTGGCAATAATATTGCAGTTGTTAATACGACTTCAAATATCGGCACCAGTAATAATAATCTAGCCACTAATCCCGTTTTAATGAGTTCCCCATCGCCGGGTGTCGCTGGTGGTGGTGGTAGCATTATAACTAATATGACACCGAATCCGCTTATCCTGCCCACGCCACATCAACAGCAATATAACGCCACCTACCCATATCATGCAGCGCCTACTGCCCAACATCAGCGTTTGATGAGTCATACCGGCGGTCCAGCACCGCCACAATTACGACTTATGCCGAACGAACACATTTATTCATATTATCAAATACCAGGCGCGGCACCGCCCGGCGCGCCTCCCCTCGCATTACGTCCGACTAATGCGTTGCCACCCCCACCTAATACGAATGTGACATCGGGTGTTACAGGTGTGCTGCAGGTGCAGCAACAACAGCCCACTGCGCAGGCGCTTCAAACTAATCCAACTATTGTCGCCAGTCCAACGATATTGACTGGTGGTACGCCGTACAGCACGCAGGCAGCGCAAATTGTCAGTAATAAACATTTATCGTGTTACAATTGTGGTTCGCAAAGTCATAGTGGGCCCGATTGTCAAGAAGCGTCCATGGAGGACGTTACCCGCAGCGCTATATATAAATTAGACTATTCCGGCTCGTCGAGTGCGTCACCAACTGTGTCGTCGGGTGCGAATAGTGTGACCGTTGGTAGTGCGGGCACTGGCGGTATTGGCGGTGCTGCTGCTGGTGGAGGTGGAGGTGGAGGTGGTGCTGGTAGTGGCGGTAGCACTGGCGGTGGTGTGGCTATAACAGACTCTTTGCAAATACAACATCACCCGCAACAACAACAACAACAACACCATCAAAAACAACACACAGTGGAAGTAACTGGTGCAACATTGGTCGGTACACAGTCGAGTGCGACCACACTACATTCGTCCACGCCCGTCGCCAGTGCAGTGAACACAAAGTGAAGTTATGTTTGGCAAATTTTTGAGTGCGGTGTTTGAAAACTGAAAAAAAAACATATACACTCATCATCAGCATGTCTATAACTCGTATGTGTTATTCAAACTTAACTATTATCACTCCCGAAAAGTTGATAAAAAAATCATGGCGGGTTGGGAAGACAAACTGAAAATATAGTGTAATGATAGTTGAGGCTTGCCAGCTCTTTGCTGTGCTTGCAGTATAGAGATTTATACAGTTATGATTAGCGGAAATCAAATTTCACGCTTCTCCTAGCGCATAAGATTTAAAATTAGTGAAACTTTTTAATAACAAATGATTAATACATATATACATATTTCAATGTTGAATAAGACTTAATTAATTAATTAGCGCGTGTAACATCTGAAATCGAGTTATAGAGGTATAACAAATGCAAAGGGTTTGCTAAACTTATTATACGGATATAGGAATGCGAACAAATAATAATAAAATACTCGATTGTACGTCCATGTAAATCTAAACACATTACTACACACTCAATTCGGACTGTATGTATTATGTAGTATGACAATTTATTATAAGCAATTACTATTATATACTCTTAAAATGTTTCTCAACATAAATTCGTAAGCAAATTGAAAAAAAATGTAATTAAGTCAGCTGTATTTATTTATTTAGTATAATTAAATTTCCATTTAAAATCGTTGGCCATGTGTGCATGGCTTTGAAAGTCAACACTTCTAGAACAAATTAAAAAAATTCTTCTTTTTTTTGCGAAATTAATTCGTTAAAATATTCTAATAATTTAGTACATTAAGAATTCGCGCTGCATGTAATAAATTTTATTAAAAACTTTTTTAATAACTACATATATGTACATAATTTATGATTTATAAGTTTGTAGTATGTGTATGCATTTTTGCATGTGCGTTAACTGACTGTGTTGAAATATTTCGTTCGCATTGCTATAACTGTACGTGAAAGATGTGTGTGCATATATGTATATATATATAAAATCCGTGAAAACGCCTATAAGTATATATACTCCGTGCCATGCAGAACTTCATCGCTGTATAAAAGTGGTAATAACACTCGTACGTTCGGATCAGATAACAAAAAAATAATTGGAGATGAATCAAATTAGGAATTAATAATTTGTGTTTTACAGTAGTCACATTCTTCTATGTAGTATATATAAATGTATATTTAAGTAAAAAATAATTATTGTTAAATGAAGGATATGAAAGAGTTAAATAGTAACCTATGAAAAAAGAAAGTAGTTGGAGATGAAGAGAGCAATGAGAAACATTTATATTAAATACACATATATGAGTATATATTAATCCAATACATATTAATTACAGATATTCTCTAAATATGTAAACAACCGCCGACAAGAGATATCCCTGTTTCTGTATACATACATACATATATGAAAACACGTAGAAAAGTGAAGTGATAAAACGGCAAAATCATAAAATGGCGAATGAATTTGAGTAAATACGCCAACATACGATTTTCAAATGCATATGTATGTGGGTATGTGCGATTCGAAGTAGCAGGATTATATGAAGTTCTAGTTATATCTGCATATAATATTTTGTTCTAATTGTTGGTATTTGGACTTTGTATTTATGTACGTAGTGTTAAAACCAATTTTTTGAACAAACGCTCGCAACTTACTGATCAATGGCATTTGCAAAGAACATACTACAAGTATATATATACTCATACACATATTCGCACAGATTTAGCAGTCGGAAAGTAAATATATATATATATACTACAACATATACAATTACAATTAACCTGTACATGTAAATCGCTCTCCTGCTTAAAGTTAAGGTGAACAAAGCTAAATATTCTTGACTATTTCTTTTAACTGATAAAATATTATTTCCTACTTTCGAAATTTTAAGCCGTCTACTTTATATTCATAAATTACTTGGTTAATTAATTTAATTATTAAAATGTATGTACATATATAAGATTAAATATAAAGGACATTGAACTAAAACATGTATTATGTTTTATTTTGAAATAAATTTTTTCTTAAATCCTTTGAAAAAAGAAAAAAAACAAAAAAATTAAATTTATGTTTTTTCAGTTCTTTATTGAATGATGATCTATGTCGTCGTTCTTGTAGCGACAAAAAACACTTAGAAGAGTTTGGCAGGGTATAAATTCGGTTCCGTTCCATCTGGACACAATCTTCGTATGAGGGCTAAACTTTTCAATAAGTGGACTATATTAAAGTTTTCAGTAATACTGGATTTTATTATAGTCAACAATACTGTAGACCCTTGATTTAAGAACGTCTTTAAACTGATACAGTCATGGACAGAGAAATAGCACACCTTGAGAATGTAATAAAAATACATGTATTTTCGATATAAACAGAAAACAAATTTTATTTTTTCATTAGCATCACATAAAGTGAGAAATAAGTGAGTTATTTACAAAAAATTTAAAAATTTTATTCAATAGTTCTTTAAAAAAAGAAGATATTTTTGAGAATGTTTAGGTGTGCAAATTAGTCCATTCTACCATCTATCCTTACCAATGGTCCAACACCGTACTAGGAAAACGCTCTCCAGACCATTACGCTACCTCTGCCGTGCTTAACACTTTTTGTAGTGTATCTGGAGATATACGCATGACACCTGGGACAATGGTTTTCCATACTATTAGATACGGTTCACCTTAGTTTGATCGCTCCACAGAACCTTTTTCCGAAATTTGACGTCCTTTTCTAAATGTTTTTAGTGAAGTCCAGCCGTGCTCTTATGTTTTTTTCTGCCTGGTGTGGGTTTTTTCGACTCATTCGTTCAAACAACAGATCATCATATAGACGTCTTCGCACAAATCTACTGGATACGTTAAGCCCAAATTCGTTATTTATTTCCACCATAATCTCTCGGTATGATTTAAAAGGATCACCCTTACTTTTTCTGATGATGGATGCATCGACAAGTTCCGTTGTTTTACGCCCAGAAGCTTTGTGATTTTTTTTATTTTTGAGCGAAATTGGATACCTTTTAACAAAAGTGATGGTGTTGTATACCATATTCCTCGAACAACTCATAATTTCGGCAATCTGAGTTGGAATTTTGCCTTTTTGTAGCAACCAAATATTATTATCCTTTTTTCCAGAGTACAATGCATATTTCTGCCCATTTTGAAAATATGTTAATTTTTTATAGTTATAATAGTTAAAACAGCGTATTTTTTGCACGATTGCTAATTAATAATGAATATTTGTACAAATGACTAAAAGTGTGCTATTTCATTGTCCAATCAAATTTCGTTACTCTCCGAGTAAAACGAGTAACAACAAAAAAGTTGGCATGTTAACGGCATACGCTTACCGTTATAAGTTGTAGAGGTCCTGCCATATATTAACGTGGAAAAGTGTTAAGTTTCCCTTACTTGATAAAACTGAAAATTTATTTGAATAACTTATTTTGAAAGTGTGCTATTTCTTTGTCCATGACTGTATCTCTTTCTCTATAGTCCAGTTCGTTTTTTGGATCTAGATAGATAGAAATAAATTGAGGCTTGCACTGCGATCTAAGTTTTATTGTGTCTTCCCCCCTCTGTCACACAGACTCACATAGACTTTCACTCACTCTGACAAGTTCCAGGATCTTGCTCAGTGCTATTGAGACCATGTGGTCCCCGGTTGGGTATATCTGATAAGTTCCAGGATTCTGCTCAGTGCTATTAAGACCATGTGATCCCTGGTTGGGTATATCGATCCGAGGGTCTTGATCCTGCATGCACAGACTGCTGTACAGCCAAGAATGAAGTGCTTGGTAGTTTCTCGCTCAATGTCGCAAGACTGGCAGTTCGCAAAAGAGGTTGTACCAGCGTTAAATTGAGCCTGCAGTGTCCAGTGTAAAATGCCACGAGTAACTGGACTTGTCTTGAAACATCTCATGGGTATGGAAAGTTTGTTGCGCGGTTCTGCCTGCACTAATGCCTTCCGACGTTTTCGAGTCGTCAGTGTACCACTTAATAGAGATATTCCTCATTAGAGGATCAAGCAGGGGCTACTCTAAACGGCTTTACCTTAAAGTTCTTTGTGGTGTTTAATCTTTTGGTAATGCCATCCTTTGGGAGTAAAGGCAGTGGCATTCAATAGTTGAGATAAGATTGCCTTCCCTCTTCCTTTGCTGTCATAAGGAGAAAGTGATCTCTCTCTCACTTATCTATATGTATTCTGACCATCTACTTGTGTTAAAATTTTGTATGAGAATACGAAAGATGGTGTTTTTTTGATTTATTCATCCATCTCTATCGATGATTTGTTTCATGTGCGTTGCCCTAGGGTTTTTATACAAAAACACCATTTTCACGAAAAGACCAACGATCTCTGAAATTTAGTAAAAAAACAAACTTTGATATTTTTCTTTAAATTTTTGGTGTGGTTATGGTTATTTGGTCATAGACATAATAGTAAGCAGATTGAAAAGGAAAATACATAAATGTATGTATGTTTCGTTGGGAGTATATGAAGAATATTTCAAGCAAGTTATACCACAAAAGTGTCTTATTGATGTTAGATTGAAAAGTAAAACAAGAAATGTCTATTCAAGAATAACAGGAGGATGTGCCTTACATCACCTATTAGACTGTTCCAGCCTGAATCTTAAAAAGCCTGTAGCTCCGATAATAGTATGTTGTCGTGTAGATAAAATGATAAAGACAAAATTGTAACACACTGACAATATTTCAGAAATAATTTGTAAACAAACTCACCTTGAATATATTTATACCGTGAACAGGGTTTTATTAAGTTTACGCTTTAAAGTATACTCGTATATAAAGTGAATCAAAACAAGAAAAAAACGTTAACTTCGGCTGCACCAAAGCTGATATACCCTTCACAGATGCATTTCTTTTAGTAACTATGTGTCCAGTTTGTATGGAAGCTATATGCTATAGTGAGCCGATCTGAACAATTTCTATCGATATTACATTATTTCCATAAACAATAACTCATAGCAAAATGCGTGAAGATATATCGTCAAATGAGGAAGTTTCCCATGCAAGCATTTGATTCCGATCATTCAGTTTATATGGCAGCTATATGCTATAGTTAACCGATCTGAATAATTTCTTCGGAGATTACATTGTTGCCTTAGAAAATAATCTATACCAAATTTCGTGAAGATACATTGTCAAATGTGCAAGTTTTCCATACAAGAACCTGATTCCGATCGTTCAGTTTGTATGGCAGCTATATATTATAGTGGTCCGATATCGGCAGTTCCGACAAATGAGCAGCTTCTTGAAGAGAAAATTACGTTTAAAAAATTTTAAAACGATATCTTAAAAACTGAAGGACTAGTTCGTATATATACAGACAGACAGACGGACATGGCTAAATCGACTCAGCTCAACATACTGATCATTTATAATATATATATACTTTATAGGATCTTCGACGTTTCCTTCTGGGTGTTACAAGCTTCGTGACAAACTAAATATACTGTTCAGGGTATAAAAACTTGGAGAGATAAATACATTTTAGGACTATGAAGTGACTTTTCTATTAAACTATTTAACCAACCAAAAGTAACAATAATTTTGATGTTAATAATTGAAAAAAATATAATATCGCATTTTTGAGCAGCAAAAAAAACTTGGACAGTTAATTTACCGTTATTTTTCTCTGGTAATAATTGCTTATGGTCAAAATGTTTTATTTTGTAAGCGAAATTCTTTTGGGCGGTTGTAATTTTGGAAGAAAAAATTGCGAATAAACAAACGTCTCAAGATTTGCAGGCTCTGGTAGTCAAATATTGACAAGAGAACAAAAGTACTCGGAAAATAGGCAATATTAAAAAAAAAGTAATACCAATGAGTTGGGAGGGGAGGGCAACTGTTTAGAACTTCTTCCTTTTAACCGATTTTAAAGCGTATATACCACGAAACAAGCCATAATTGTCGAAGAGAAAAATTGTGAAATATTTACTATATTGCAAAGAGTATGTATATCCACCGGGATAACGAATATTCTGATTCAGCATGAAGGGGCCAGGGAAGCAAAAGTAGTACATTGTCAGAAAGGGTTCGGTAAATTTGTTTTAATCGAAGAAATTATTTAAAGAATGGACAACTAAGCAATATTAAAAAATAATTTGGCTATGCTAACAGCTAAAATCAGTTTAAATGGTGGCTACTGCTTTATTCAGGATAACGAACCGAACCGAACCCAACCGGGTGCAACCGAAAATTTTATACTCTTGCAACTTACAAGAATCAAAGCCAGAGAAATACTATTTTAGGCACAAAGACACATTTGTTCAATTCACAACCTGTCGTAAAGCATCGTAAAATCGTAAAATTATAAATTTTTACACTTGTTTTTCTACAATTTTACGATTTTGCGATGCTTTACGACAGGTTGTGAACTGCTCAATTGTTATGAGTAGAATACGCTAGCTCATTTTCATTGAGATAGCTCACATATTGGCCGATATATGGCGTATAATGTTATCAGGAAGTTCCATTAATTTTATATTAGGTATATGGGGGCTAAGGGAAGGATTGGCCCGATTCAACCCATTTTTGACATACGGTTATACCATTGTCATAGAAGTATTATCCCTGAATGTCAAATATATATCTCAGGCATTGACAGATATTTTCGAACAAAAGTCAACTATACGTACTGGGGTTCAAATATTCGGTACCTAGGGGATTGAACAGTTTTTGTTGGAATTCAAAAATTTTTGGTCATAAGGTGGCAAATACTAAAGGCATTATTCGTTCAAAGTTTAATTTTGTAATATTAATTGCTTCTTGATTTGTGTATTGGAAAGTAAAAGGATCCAGTGGAATTTAAAATTGTGCTATATAGGAAGTAGGCGTGGTTATTGTCCAATTTCGCTCATTTTCAAAACGTGACACAGAAATATGAAAATAATGTCACGCACCAAACTTTGTCGAAATCGGTTTGTCGGGTCCCGAGATATGGGATTTTACCAAAAAGTGGGCGGTGCCACGCCCATCGTCCAATTTTCCCACCGGTCCCTATAAAGCCTTATCATATCATCCCGGCGAGAAGTTTTTACGTTTCTGGCACATTTCGTTATTGATTTAACGTTATTGATTTTACACTATCGTTAGGACTTTTTGTAATATTTACGGTGACCAAATTTGGTTGTTCTAGCTTTAGTGGTTTAGGAGATATATACATTAAACTTATTAGAGGATGGGCCACGCCCACTTTTTCAAACATTTTTTCCCTGGCTACTGCGATCCCCTGTGCCAAATCACAGCTTTATATTTTAATTCAGCGCTTAGTTATGACACTTTATATGCTTTCCGTTAATGGCGATTTGTGGGCGTGGCAGTGGTCCGATTACGCCCATCTACGAACTCGAAATTTTGTTGTACTAAGTAACCCACATACCAAGCAAGTTTCATCGAGATATCTCAATTTTTACTCAAGTTACGGCTTGCACGGACAGACAGACAGACAGTCAACCTGATTTCAATTTCTCTTGTCATTCTGATCATTTACATACATATATGTATATAGTATAACCCTATATCTATCTCGATTTGTTTTAGGTGATACGTTCAACCGTTAGGTGAAGAAAACTATAAACTCTGTAGCAAGAGTATAAAAATGAGGTTAAGGCTGCTCCACCATAGAAGACAAAGGTGTACATACAAAGTATAATTTTTTTTAAAGAGTGTTAAAATGTCAATTTATGCAAGTTGTACACTTATATCATGGGGTTTTATGGAATTTTTAAATTTTTTTTTGAGAAAACTGGTGTTTTTGAGATCAATTTCAATTACAATATGAAAATAATAAAACGGTCTTTTTCTCACTTTTGGATGCAACTTGGAAGTTTAAATAGTTTTGGAGATACGTTACTTCATGGTCACACCATCTGTTTGTACAATTTTTTTTTTTGGCTCACTGTGCAAACGTAATTTGCCTTTTACATTTTGGGATTAGAGTAAAAAAACAAATTTTAATCATCGAAAATCGCCTCACGGCTTATCAAAATATTCTCCATTAATATCCAATTTTTCTAAGCATTTTTACCACTCTGAATGAGGTATCTCTAAAATTTGCGTTCTGAATGCATCAACCGCCTCTTCAGGTGTCGAAAAACGTCGATCTATTAGTTTATATTTTTACGTACGGAAATAAAAGAAATAATTCGGTACAAAGTCAGGACTATACGGTGGATGACTCATCAAATTATTGTTTTGAGTACTCAAACATATGTGAGAGTTTGCATTTATTTGTGTGATTTACGACCTCGTTTTAATTCATCATACCATCGATAAACACTAGCCCTTGATGAATATTCATCACCAAAGACTAATTTAAGTTCATCGATGCACTGCTGCTGAGTTAATCCACGTCGAAATATGTAAAAAATAATCACTTGAAAATATTCTCGGTTTCATTCCATTTTTTGGTTGAGAATATTTCTAGTTACTGTAGTCAACACAAATAACGGTCGTATGTCAAAACGTTCTGAGTATGTATAACATCAAAGATGTCAAACTTTACAATAAAGATGTGAGTCGCCAGTTTGCAACATTACGGTTGCCAAATCCTGACATTTAAAAGGGAAGTGTATATATAGATGATGTGTGTGAGCCATATTCGTCCGGCTCAAATTTCCGATCAAACCAAAGGTTTTGTATGGAAAACTTTTTTAAATCATAAGATATCTGCACGAAATTTGTCATAGATTATTGTTATACCCTTATATATCCGAATGAATTGTTTAGATCGGCCCATTATACGTTTTCAAATTTGAATATACATATGAAGTTGCTGAATGTACCTGTGAAGGGTTTTATAGCTTGGGAGCATCCGAATTTACGTTTTGCTTGTTTTCTATTTTACACATTGTCACTATGTATCATAAAGCCAGTGCGAGAAATACGAGTATCAATACCAAATACCTCTACGCTGTCAAGTTAATGTCTTTTGAATGAATGTTAATAATATAAAATACATGGTTTTAGGTACAGTACCGATCAGCTACAAGGTAAGAAAGGAGACTTGGAAGCAAAGACTGGCGCGTACTTGGTTTTCTGATCGATGCACTACTGCTACGCAAATAAAGAAGAAGAGAGACTTAGAAGTAGGAACTCGAATTGAAGAATATAAAAATGGAAAGCTTGAAAACACCTACTTTTTTTTCAGTGCATCTTCTTCTTTGCTTGTGCCTTTCGTTTTCCACCACAAAGTGCTCATCAAAGTTAGCTTGGCAAGGCAGGTGTATACAAGTGCGTACTCTTCCAAGCGTAACTATTTACCTCTATACATTTTCAGTAAAGTACGATCAGCTGAAAGATCTAGAAGCACAAAAAGTGTTTCAAGAAAGAGAAAATATAAATAATATTAACATTAATAAATAAATAATTAATAACTTATAAACATTCTCCTATTTTTAAGGCATAATATAAAGGTGTTTTTCGTTAAGTTCAAAGTTGTGTTTCAAAAATATTCGACATTCAAGAAAGAGTGAATTGTGTGTGATTTCGAAATCGCTGATGCGTGCCCATTTAGTTGTTGCGAAAACAGTAAAGTGCCTCAAAGAAAATGATTAAATCTGGTAAGCAAAAGGCTTGCATCGAAATGACGGGATCAAAGTTGAAAATAAGAACAAATACTCTGGAGCAGTCGAATGTTAAGGAGTCAAATTTAAATGAAAAGAAACTAGGCTACGATGAAACTCAACTTGGGGGAAATATATTAATCGGAAATTATGATGTAAGTGTTGGATAAAAAAATAAGAAAACTGCTTTTATGGATATTGAGTAATTTCACGGTCTGTTGCATTTTCTTGCTACATCTGTAGTTTTTATTTGACTCAAAAGTTAGCAATTGCATTATCCTTTCTTACATAATATAAAAAGTAATTTAACGAATAAGAAGTCCATTATTTTTCCAATATACGGCTTTAGTAATCTAAATATTTCTCGCGTTCTATAAGAGCGATTGTGTTATGGTAAACTTCATTTCACAATTTTTTGATTGGTTGACTCAGTTTTGTTTGCTACCACCAAAGAGAAAATACGCCATGTATTACATCTTTTCTGATAAAAGTGAAAATGCAATCCAAGTGGCTGAAAACGTGAATAGCGTTTATGGTTCTGATTCTGTTGTAGACATTCATGTGCAATTTGGGCTTCGTCGATTTCGTTCTAGTAATTTTGATGACAAGCATGCACAACACTCTGGAAGGTCAAGTGCCGAAAATATCGATGATAATATAATAGAAATCGTCTGTTTCGATTGCCCATGAGCTAAATATTGCACAAAAATCCGTTTGGAGTCATTTAAATTTTCCTCGAAAGGAGAAGCATAAGAAAATCGACTATCTCAGTTTTTTTGCCAATAGAATCGAGGGTTTATAATGTATAAGAGTGACATTATGAAATTACTTTCAAACAAATATGAATATAATATATATGTATGTTCGGATGCAACCGAACATTTTATATTCTTGACACTTTTAATAATCAAAGCCAGAGATATACTTTATGGTGTAAAACGTCGGCGTGAGAATCAAAATCCAAGCAATTTTATATATACATATACTATATACTACTGTGATCAAATTGAAACGTGAATTTTGTCCATTTCATTTTCTTCAAAGTAATCCCCTCCCGCTGCAATACACTTATGCCTTTTCCAGTCATCATAGCACTGAGCCTTCTTCGATTCAGCTTTTATATGCTCAATTGATACAAACCGGTGTCCTTGGAGTGGTCATGTGAATTTGTTGAATAGCCAGAAATTACACGAAGGTAAATTAGGCGCATGCGATAGTTGCGACGCGATATTAGTTGAAAATGTGGCTAAATGATCTCAAATACTAATTATATTTTGACGTATAGATGTCGCTAACAGTACTACCAACTTACAGAAAATATGTACTTATCGATTCGAAAAACACGCGAAGTATAAATTTAAAATTCACCTTTCAATTTGATCACAGTAGTATATTATACTACTGGAAGTTACTGTCAGTCACATTTATGTCAAATTTCATGTCAAAATATTCATTAGTGTTTGAAATACGTGTCGTTTTGTGAGCGGCTAAAAGTGAGTTTTTCGTTTTTTGCGATGTCGAAATTTGTTGAGCAAAGAATTTGCATTAAATTTTGTTTACGGAATCAATTTTCTGCTGCGGATACGTTGAGGATGATGCAGAAAGCCTTTGGTGATGAGGCTATGTCTAAAAAAATGTTTACAAGTGGTATAGTGAGTTCCAAGCCGGCCGTGAACGTGTCGAAGACGAAGAGCGACCATCAACCTCAACCGACGAAGCTCACGTTCAATAAATCAAAGATTTGGTGTTGAAAAACCGTCGATTAACAATTAGAGACCTTGCTGATGAAGTTGGCATATCGAAAGGCTCAGCCAATACCATTTTGAAGGATGTTTTGGGCCTCAAGCGCGTCAAATCTCGACTGGTACCGAAAACATTGAATTTTTTGGAAAAAAGGCGTCGCGTTGAAGTGTGTGAAACGATGCTTTCCGACTACCAGGGTGTCATGAAACGCATTATAACTGGCGATGAGACTTGGATCTATGCTTACGACCCCAAAACAACCGATCAATCGAGCGAATATCGTGCGAAAAGAGAGCCGAGACCAAATAAATCGCGCCAAAGTCGCTCAAAAATCAAGGTCATGTTGACTGTTTTCTTCGATTATCGTGGTGTTGTGCATTATGAATTCCTTCCAACCGGTCAAACAGTCAACAAGGAATATTATTTGAACGTTATGCGTCGTTTGCGTAACGCTATCCGTCTAAAAAGGCCGGAATTGTGGAAATACAATTCTTGGTTTTTACACCACGATAATGCACCATCCCATACTGCCCTCGTAATTCGTGATCATTTCGCCAAAAACTCAACCCATATCGTTCCGCAACCACCGTATTCACCTGATCTGGCACCGTGCGACTTCTGGCTGTTCACCAAGCTCAAAAGACCGCTCCGGGGACACCGTTTTTATACGATAGGGGAGATTCAACCCGCAGCGAAGACGGAACTGAAGGTTATCCCGGAAAGTGACTACAACCAGTGTTTCGAAGATTGGAAAATCCGTTGGCATAAGTGCATTGCATCGGGAGGGGATTACTTTGAAGGGGATGAAATTGATTTGGAAGAATAAAAAAAGAATTTTCAAAATAAATACAATGTCACCTTATTTTTTGGGCACAGGTAGCATATGGAAGTCGGGGTAGCATCGGCCAGATTTTATCTATTTTTCCCAATACCGCATGCTATTAACATGTCATATACTAAAAACCAATCATATAAAGTAAAGACAGGCGGTAAGTAAAGTTTTCAGTCAAATTTATCTACTTTAAGCACAAAGATACACTGTTATGAGTAAAACACGCTCTCTCATTTTCATTGAGATAACTCATATATTGGCCGATATATGCGGTACAAAGTCACCCGGTAGTTCGATTATCTTTATACTAGGTATATGGGGACTAAGGGAAGTATTGGTCTGATTGAACCCATTTTTGACATGAAGATATACCATTATCAGAAAAGTACTATCTCTGAACTTCAATTACATATCTCACACATTCACCGATATTTTCGATCAAAAGTCAGCTATAGGTACTGGGGTCCTAATATTTGGTACCTAAGGGCTTGAAGAGTTTCTGTTGGATTAAAAAAATTTGTAGTCATAAGGTAGCATACACTAAAGGCATTATTCGTGCAAAGTTTAATGCCGTTATAATAATTGCTTCTTGATTTGTGTACTGGAAAGTAAAAGAATCAAGTGGATTTTGCTATATGGGAAGCTGGCGTGGTTATTGTCCAATTTCGTTTATTTTCACAATATGACATAAGAATGTAAGAAGAATGCCACGTATTAAATTTTGTCGAAATCGGTTTGGTCGGGTCCCGAGATATGAGATTTCACCAAAAAGTGGGCGGTGCCACGCCCATCGTCCAATTTTCACACCAGCTATCATAAAGCCTTCTCATACCATCTTGGAGGTAAAATTTAATGCTTCTGGCGTATTTTATTTACCATTATATGAGCGGGGTTATCCTTCGATGTCATCCATTTTCAGAGTGTTGGTAGGTTAGGTTAGTTTAGATGGCTGATCAGAGATCGCACGTGGACTAATGTAGTCCTTTATGAAGCCATTGAAAATAGAACTACCGTGTTCGGACTTAAAGATCGGCAAAACTGCTTAGTAGCCAATACAAATTTGCAAAGGCGCTTAATTTCTACGCCCTCCAGATTGGTGGGATGTCTGAAGGTATGTGCCCCCAAGCGTCTAAGTCTTGATCTCCCAAAAGCAGGGCAGTCAAGAAGGAAGTGCTGGCTAGTTTCTACCATATCTTCTTCCAAGCAGCTTCTGCATGCGGCGTCCTGTAAGATTCTCAGTCTTACAGCATGTATGTCAATAGGGCAGTGGCCCGTCAAGAGCCCCATCAATAATGAGAGGCTAGCCTTGCTGAGGACAAAGAGATCACTAGATCTCATGCGATCTATCTTGGGCCAAAAGGCTTTTGCAACCGCGCAGGTACTAATGCTGGCCCAGCGCTGACCAAGCAGCCGCGAGGCCCAGCTATCCAGTAGTAGAACACAAGAAGATGCAGGAGCACCGACCCGTCCCATTCTACCGATAACGATTCTAGGGTGCCTTTCCATGCTAGCTCATCAGCTTTGCAGTTACCTGCGATTCCGCTGTGGCCCGGCACAGTGACGCTAGACACTCTCCGACCAACCCTGAACGCACTGTGAATGAGTTCAAGGCTAGTATCGCCGCTCTGCCATCTGAGTGAATGGTCACTTCTCTGAAGGTAGACACTCTCCTGAGCAGCAAATCTGCTGCTACCTTGATGGCTGCAACCTCAGCCTGGAAGACACTGCAATAGTCGGGAAGTCTGAAGCTGGATTTGATAGAGAGCTCCCGACAGTAAACCCCTCCACCACCCTTCCCCCCAAGCTTTGACCCATCCGTAAAGAAGCTTACTGCCCCTCTCACCGAAGGTGGTCCTCTCTACAGCAGTATAGGGCAATCGATGCCTTTTCGGCTCTCTCCTCGATATTCGGCTTCCATGAAAGTTTCTTATCTAGGATGAGCCTTAAATACTTCACTGTATCCGCCGGTTGCAGGCGAATACCTCCCACTTGCGGCAACGGTGCCACAGGAATCTTGTATCTTCTGAAAAATAAAACCATTTCGCTTTTATTTGGATTGATGGCGAGTTCACTTCCGACCGCCCATTTTGTTACAACGCTGAGATATCCCTGCGTCAACTCATACACGGTGCTTAGAAACTTTCCTTTCACCATAAGTGCTACATCGTCTGCATAGGCAAACACCTGACAGCCAAGATCCTCTAGTTTTTTGAGAAGGTCGTTAACGACTAGGATCCATAGAAGACGAGAGAGAACCCCCACTGAGGGGTTCCCCTGCTCACATTCCACCGCACGCTTGCGCTGCCCCATTCTGTTTCGACCACTCTGTCGCACAGAAGACTGAAAATGAGGTGCTTGAGGTTCGATTCAACCCCAAGACCGTCTAGAGCAGTTACGACTGCCTCTGGCAGGACATAGTTGAAAGCTCCCTCAATATCAAGGAAGGTCCCAACAGCGAAGTCCTTAGCCTCAATTGCTTCCTCAAGCCACGACACGATAGTGTGCAGGGCAGTGTCCACTGACCTTCCTTTACGATACGATGTTGCGCTTCTGATAGATAGTCTCTCGGAATGCGCCTTCTTAAATACCAGTCCAGCAGTCTCTCCAAAGTTTTTAGTAAAAAGGAGGAGAGGCTGATGGGCCTGAAATCCTTAGTGTTGGCAGAAGTTCTTATAAGATTTATACTTAGCAAATTTGGTTGTGTGTACATTGGGGGTGCCACGCCCACTTTTTCAAAAAAATTTTGTCCACAGGTGCTCCTTGCTACTGCGATTCTCTGTCCAAATTACAGGTTTATATCTTATTTGAGTGCTTAGTTATGGCATTTTATGTGTTTTCGGTTAATGGCGATTTGTGTTCGTGGCAGTGGTCCGATTACGCCCATCCACGAACTCGAAAATGTTTTTGTACTAAGTAACCCACATACCAAGTTTAATCGAGATATCTCAATTTTTACTCAAGTTACAGCTCGCACGGACGGTCAGACAGACAGTCAACCGGATTTCAACTTTTCTCTTTATCCTGATCCTTTATATATACATATATAACCCTATATCTATAGCGATTAGTTTTAGGTGATACGTAGTGCAATCGTTAGGTAAACAAAGCTATAATACTCTGTATAAAAAAGGCAACATGTTATCAAAAAACAACGGTGCATATTAGACCAAATCGAAATATTCTAAATAGCTGAATAAAACCTAAAATTTAAAGCTAAAATAATGTATGTACGTATTACGGTTTTCAACACAACAGCCTTTTGGTTCAAGTTATGAAATTTGGTATTATGGTTTTAACTCAACCAACAAAAAACATTTTCGGTTGGAGTGTTGACAAACTTTAACTTTCTTGGTATTACGGTTTTCAATTCTGGCCCAATGGGGTTGACTAGAGTATTAAAAAATGTCAATTGCTAAATAGCAGTTAAAGGTAAACCTTAATGAAATTATTTAAAGGAAATATCAAAGAAAATGGGTCAAAAGAACTATTTTATTTATAATTTCAACTATTTTTAATAAGTTATTTTTTGAAGCGTTTTGCTCCTCTTCAGCCATTGGTGTTATATCTACTATGCATTAATACGGATATGGTGTTCAATAAAATTAAACGCAGGTTTTGCAACAACTGTAGATATCGTAGGTTGTTTCTGCCTAAAGTTAAAATCATTTAAAAAGCATTCTTAATAACTACCGACAACAAGAGAATGGAGAATTTTTGTTAACGTTCCTTCATCCTTGTTTAGTAAAAAAAAAAAATTGATTCCTCATTTAAACGAAAATAACTTATAAATCTGCAATAAACATTATTTAAAAGCCATTTAATTGTCTATAAAACTTTGGCTTACTTGGGGTTGGGAAGTTTGAACGGATTTGAGCGATCACGAAGGTTTTTTCTTATGCGCAGCACATCAGTTTTGTCCTAAAATTTTTGTCATCACAATATAAATCAGAATGAATGTCCCTTTTAATAATTATTCATCCTTTCGTGAGCAATAACTACAAGGTGCGTTCCAAAGTAAACAGGACTTTTTGAATCTAGCGCCTCCTGGTGGCGCCATCTATATGTCGAATGGTACGTTAGAATCTGCTATCTTTATCGATTGTCCAGTGAGAATTTCATGACATTTCATAGATTGGAAGTAAAGTTATTGCGTTTTAAGTGTTAGTATGTTTGTGCTATCAGAGCGAAAATGAGCATCGAACAAAGAGCCAACATTAAATTTTAAAATTGGTAAAACTTTTACTGAAACGTTTCAATTGATGAAAGAAGTTATGGCGATGATTGCCTATCCCGTAGCAGAGTGCACGAGTGGTTCCAACGTTTTCAAAGTGGTCGTTAGGACATAAATGGCGATAAACATGTGGGCCAATCAAAATCCGTGATCACCAGAAATTCCATCGAAACTGTGCGTGAATTCATCAAAAATCAGCCGAAATCATGGAAATGGAATTGAACATCTCTAAAACATCGATTTATCGCATTTTGAGCGAACAATTGGGCTTATGAAAGGTGTGTGCACGGTTTGTTCCGCACAAATTGACTGACGACCAAAAATTGCTCAGAATCCAACATTCGATCGACGCTTGTGACCGATTATTTGAAAATTACATTTTAACTGAAGTTGAGTTGCTACAACTTAAATACAACCGAATGGAGTGGAAAACAGCAATAAACGTTTAAGATACTGCTCTAAATGGAATCATTGGGGTTAACCGACCACTTCAGCTATAAATATGAAATCTATGGACTTGGTCTTGGTCACTCCAACTCAAGCATTTTTCTTTCTATATAGGTTTTCAGCTGGTGGTTAACTGCATTAGGCAAGAGTTAGACTAACTTCTTACCTCTGTTAAAAATCTATGGTAATATATGGGTATCATATTACCATCAGTTAACCTGGTAACTCTCTCAACAACATCGAAATATATTTCCTATTAAGTTAATTTGGAAACGCCTCTGTTTCGCCACCACAACTTCTGCAGTAGGATTTTATAATGGATCCCATAAGATAACTCCAAAATTAATTTCTAAATTTATTTTCTTTTTAGTTTTTAAAAGAATTGGAAATCACTGATAATGGCATGGATATACTTGATTTGAGCTCTTTGGCACAACTTGAGACCCTCACTTGCAATCATAACAAATTGAAAGAATTGATAATGAATGGAAAAAGTTTAAAAACAGTAACGGCAAGACACAACAGTAAGTATTATTTATTTTTCAATTTAAGTAGAGAGAAAAGCCGACTATTTAGTAGATCATGTATAAGATCCGGATGCAGCATGTGGTCATTTGTTGTAACATGTAAAAAGATTACCGGCTGCATCATTACAAGTTGACCTAAAAAGAGTAGGTACCGAGTTTTGTGTTATATGCAAAATGTTTTGCTTATTACGGGGACTATAAGGGAGGAATCGGCGACCCATTAATATTTAATTTAAGTTGGTTATCTCCGGATTTGAATCCTTGCGTTCATGTGAATTTATGGAGGAATAATTTTTTTCTTCAATGATGTTAGAATTTCGAATGCCTACTGTAAAAATAATGACTATTGAGGACTATTCGAAAAAACACTCACGAGAAGCAAAAGTTGAAGTTTTCATCGGCGAACCTCGTAATTGCTATTGGGCGCAGTAAAACTAAGACTTTAATGTTATTATCAGAAGTTTTTCTCCGATTCGAGCCTTTTTTCGAAATAGATAAAGATGTTTAACACTGTCTGTTTTAGATTTGTTGTTAGGTTTTCCTGTGTGCAGAACTCGCACCTCAAACCATCTTGGAACGTTTATTTTCCATAACTAAATTTATTCCTCTTTCGCAGATCTTGCTACAATAAAAGCGCTATCACCGCCAACTCATCTTGTAAATATTGACATTTCATACAATGATTTCGAAGAACTACCGGATTGGTTGGGAGCCTGCTATAATTTAGAGAGTTTATATGTCGAACACAACCGTCTCTGGACCATTGACAACATATTCGCTACAGATGGATTTCGTAAATTACATACATTCAGTTTGGCCTACAATCAGCTAACAACCCTGAATATTTCAACACTAATTTTCGGTGCCGTTGGAAATTTATACTTGCAATGCAATAAATTACAAAAATTACCAGACAACTTCTTTGCCATCACGCATAAAACACTGAGACTTCTGAATGTCTCGTGTAATAACTTGTGTGCGGTCGGGGATAGTCAAGACATCAAAGATAACTGGTGCTTGGAAGAGTTATATCTCTCTAATAATAATCTGAATGAGAATATATTCTCCACTTTTGTGCGTGCGAGACAGTTACGCATCATACACGCAGCTTATAATAACATACGTGAACTACCTGAAAATATTATACGAAATTGGACTGATTTAGAGGTGCTCGTCTTATCGGGGAATAAACTACAAAATCTACCTGAAAATATTTGCGTGCTCACGAAATTGGAAGTTTTACGTTTACATTCGAATCTGCTACACACAACGCCAAGTCTTACGAAATTAGCGAATTTGAAAGTTTTGGATTTGGCACACAATCATTTGGATCACGTAAATCTCTTGAGTATTATGCCAAAGAATATAAAATACTTGGATCTGTCATGCAATCTACAATTGCAATTCGACGAGCGACAAGTGCAGATGTGTCAGTCTTTGAAGAAAATGAGCTTTGTGGATGTGAGCGGTAAAAATCGCGCTTGCTTGCCCACAAACAAATTGGCGGAAATGAAAGATAGTAATGTCTTGCGACAGCCCTGGATGACCGGATTTACCGAGACGATTGGGAAATGTCGAAAATTGTTAGTTAAACAAATACGTCTGTGTAATTTCGCTGAAGATGAAGGTCTTTTTGGTATGCTCGAATCGGCCACTCTGGGTGCACTCAACACGACATTCGTTAATTTGGTGCCACAAATATTATTACACGAGCGTAGTGTAAAAGAAACAGCTAAAGAATATATGAAATATACAGTATTGTCGGTCTATCAGCGCTTGGCAAGTGAGAGAGGCTGTGATGATCTGCATATTGCGTTGTGTCACATTGCCAAAGAGAGCGCAGGCTTCAAAGATTATATGAGACCAAAGCGCAGTAAACGTTTCATTTTACGCGTCGCCAGTATTGGTAATATAGAAGCGCATCTTGTGCGTAAAACGTCGACAATTTGCCTGACAGGTGACAGTTATAATACGTCGTTGTCACATGCCGATAATTTTAAGGACTCAGCCAATGCGGTCATCACTGATCCCACAATACACGAAACGTTTTTAAGCAACGACGATGAGTTCTTAGTGCTCTGTAATGCGAACATTTGGCGTGTTATGGATATAGAACGCGTTACACAGGAGATACGACGTGAAGAAAATATAGTTTTAGCTGCCAAACGTTTACAAGATATTGCTCAAAGCTTCGGCGCAGATGAGAATCTGAGCGTTATAATAGTACGTTTCAGATATATCGGCACCGATGTGGATGATCTGTTGAAAGAGCTAAAGCAAACGGTACGCAAGAATCCCATCACACAAAATATGAACTGTGATGATAAGCACTCGATCGGTAGTCAACGTCTAATTGGTCGCTGTTCACCGCGTCAAGTCTTAATGGGCGCAATGCTGAAAAGCGATCGTTCCTCGCCGAGTGGCCAAAGCGATCAAGTGCAAAACTTTCTGAATAAGGGTGTAAACGGCGAGGAATATGCCTTTGCAACCGAACATGTGCTAGAAGAGGACGATGATGAATTGGAAATTTTACATGAAACCGATTCAGTGCTGTCAGAGGAACAATTCAAATGTTGGGAATACATGTTGGAACAAAATACACAACTACTCTTCGACAAAGAACTCAACACAATATCCAAATCGATAACAAAAAATCATAATAGTGAATTGCCGGCGGAACTTAATATCAGTCTGGATAAAAGTGAATATAAGGAGAGTAATTTAATAAAAACTTTTGGCAATCGCTTTATATCGCATAGTTCGCCGCAACTGTTGTACAGTGAAATTAAAAAACCGCTCACAACATTTACACACAAACATCAGGAGAAACGTCAGCAGCAGCGACAACAACAGCAGCAACAGCAGAAACATCAACAGCAAGTATCTTTCCTGTCAAAACACTTCGGCAGCTGTCGTTCATTTCAAACGCAATCCCGTTATAATCTCTTCGAATCGAAAAGTCAAAATTCGGTTAATGTTGGTCTCAACTCGAAGTGGAGTGGTGGCCCCAATGCTGCCTACTTTGGTTCATTACAACGTCTGATGCCATACAATTTGGAGTATGATTTCACAGTTACACAGGATCGCACAGCGTTCAATGAGGAAGATGACGAGTACGATGAACAGGAGGATCGCATGAAAAAATATTGGGGTATAGCGACTACAGAGCTCTAGATGTACATACATATATTATCTATATTTGTATATGTCGTAGGGTGTTCGTATTTCTCTTTATAATTTTAACTGTTAAAGAAATTTTTTTTATGAAATTTATTGTGCTTGAAGCAAAACAAATCTTTGAAAAGGGTTGCCATAATAAAAAGAAAAAGTTACGTCTCACTCTTATATAAGTAATATCCGGTGCATATTTTTCAATTCAATATAACAGTTTTGACAACTGTTTATGTTGCAATTTATATTGACATATAATTTGACATTATACTAATATTATCAACTTAAGCGCTCAACTCGAAATGCATTCCATTCTTTTTGAAATGAAGTCCCTCTACCCGGCGGTGTAAAAATTGTTTATATTTCTTATTGCATTAATTGATTAAGTAGAAGTTTTAATGAATCTCTGATCATAAGTTGATAATATAAAGATGACCTATTGTTACTATTTATAAACTAGGAATGTTCGAGCAAGCAAATAACTGCGGCAATATTGCAACCCTGATGTTTTTTTGCAGATACTCAGCTGATACTTAAACAAATATTTTGCAAATATATTGCGCGGCGTGCAGGTGCATTGAAGAAGTGAAAATTAAGAAGTCTTAAAACTGAATTTTTAATCAATTTAACAGTGGATAACTTGGTGGATAATTAATCTTAAATGCAAAAAAGCAAGGAAACAAAGTTTTTTTCGTAAAAAAGTGGCTTATGACCGAAATTTTAAAGAAGAGGGCAATAGTAAAATCGCAAAACTTCTTAAAACAATTCGATTTTATCCTCCATATATGTATGTATATATTTATCACATTTTCGGATGTCTCGTGAAATACAATGATAATAATTTGTTATAAACAAAAATAAAGAGCGATTTCGCTTGCCTCATTTTTTCCATCATACATTTTGTTGATGCCGATTTTGTCACTTTTGCGCGCAAGAAATGTCAAAATTTGAGTTCCTCGAACGTTTGACATTTGCAAAAGTCGCTACATTTTTGCGTCGAACATGATGCTCTGCAATATTGCCGCAGTGATTGAGACTCGAACATCCCCCTAGTATTACCCTTTTTGAAAATACATTCATTAAGAAATACAATAAAAATAAAAATTAAAATTTGTCTTTATTTCAAATATTTCATCACCATTCGTAACTGAAAAGCTTTATATATAGACCAAACAAAATCTGAATAAAAAAGTTGGTTATAAAACTCGAATGACGTTTATTCAAAAATGAATTATTTGATTTTAATGCTAAATCGCATTTGTCAGATTTGAAATCGAAAGAGTTTAAATGCGTCCAGGAAAAAAAAATTTTATATACTAGTATGTATCTCCATATGTCAATTGAAAGATTTTTCTGACAATTTTTACCATTGTAAAAAAATTAGCAATGAGTTTACTTTAAATATTGAGTTGCAGCCATTTTGGTCAATGGTTTGGGTATGAAGCGTATCAATGCTGTACTTGTACACCCAACTCTTTTTTTACACGGTTTCTTTTTACACGGATTTGAAGTAACACAGTCGAAAAAAACAAATTTTTTTGTAAAAAACTTTTAATCTAGTACGGTTTCAAAATAACTGTCTTGTAATTATCTTTGTTTTTACCACACTTAGCACCATTACTGAAATGAACATATGTACATAGTAGTAACTGGGAAATCAACTTATTCGATAACTCTTACCTACACATTTTGTTCGCATGATATTTACATTGCTGAAATGGATATCTCCAGCCTTGATACCGACTTTAGTTCAGTTCGTCGCAAACAATTGCGCTTGTTATCAAGTAGCGACGAATAATTATGTAGCTATGTAAATATTTTTTCCTTATTTTTATTCTAATTTTTCTGTTCTTAATTCTGGATTAACAGATTTCTTTTATTTCATTTTTCATTTTTCACCTGTATGAATTATTATACCCTGAACAGGGTATATTAAGCTTTGTCACGAAGTTTGTAACAAACAGAAGGAAGCGTCGGAGTCCTTATAAAGTATATATATAAATGATCAGTATGTTGAGCTGAGTCGATTTAGCCATGTCCGTCTGTCTGTCCGTCTGTCCGTCTGTCTGTATATATACAAACTAGTCCCTCAGTTTTTAAGATATCCTTTTGAAATTTTGCAAACGTCATTTTCTCTTCAAGAAGCTGCTCATTTGTCGGAACGGCCGATATCGGACCACTATAACATACAGCTGCCATATGAACTGAACGATCGGAATCAAGTTCTTGTATGGAAAACTTTCACATTTGACAATGTATCTGCACCAAATTTGGTACAGATTATTATCTAAGGCAACAATGTAACCTCCGAAGAAATTGGTCAGATCGGTTAACTATAGCATATAGCTACCATATAAACTGAACGATCGGAATCAAGTTCTTGTATGGAAAACTTTCACATTTGACAATGTATCTTCACCAAATTTGGTATAGATTATTTTCTAAGACAACAATGTAATCTCCGAAGAAATTGTTCAGATCGGTTAACTATAGCATATAGCTGCCATATAAACTGAACGATCGGAATCAAGTTCTTGTAAGGAAAACTTTCACATTTGACAATGTATCTTTACCAAATTTGGTATAGATTATTATCTAAGGCAACAATGTAACCTCCGTAGAAATTAGTCAGATCGGTTAACTATAATATTTTGAATGATCTTCAAGTTTTGTATGGAAAACTTTTACATTTGACAAGATATATTTACGAAATTTGGTATAAATTATTTTCTAAGGCACCAATGTAATATGTGAAGGGTATATTAGCTTCGGTGCAGCCGAAGTTAACGTTTTTTCTTGTTTTTTTTATTTTTTAATGCTCAATAAAATGCCATATGAAGATACAATTTGTTTGCATATCTGAAATTTTATAATTTTCAAAATTTTTTACACGGTTTTTCGAAGTAAATATAGTTCTTTATTTCATCTTACACGGTTTTCAGATGACATGGAATGTATCCCCCATTTTGCTATAGGAAAACGCCTCTTTTTTACATGTTTTTTTACACGGATTTCTGAGGAACGTATCTACCGTGTAAAAAAAGAGTTGGGTGTATAAAAAGACCTGACTGCGCCGTCATTGTGACTGACTTTTTGGATAAATACCTAATGAGTGTACTCGCTCTGTCACCGAAAATTTGACTCTCTGTGACATTTTTCTGTTTTCGAAACCCACTTCACTGCAGGGAACTTTAAAATCGTATTTCACTTTGTATTGGGTAACTTTTAGAATAATTGACTTAAGATATACATACATACTTATAAATAGCTACATCAAAAATCATGTTTTGTAACCTTAGATACTCAGCTAGGTTATTTTAAAATATTTGCGGAATAATTTTAAGAGAGCTTACACACAGAGGTGATTATTTAAAAATGTTATGATTGTTATTTTCGTTATATTTCCAATAATTTTTTGGAATTATTAAGGGAATCTTGGAATAATATTTGTACATAGTTTTGAAATATCGATTGTTTTAGAATTTTAGAAATAAAAATGTATTAGTTTTTGAAATTTGTCATGTAAATAAATATTTTAAGAGAAATCGCAATGTTTATCATTTAATAAAAAATATTAAAAATCAGAATATATAAACTGCAAATTTTTGTGCTAAAATTACTAAACTTACTATTGTATAATGATTAAAATCCAACCCACTGAAAATTGTTGAAAAAAAAAACAATATAAATATTAAAAGCTTGAAATCGTATATATAAATAAAGAAAACAAGCTTAAGAAAAATTTCCATATAAATAATCATAATTATCGAAAAAACGTAATAAAACTAAAGAACTTTAAGTATTTAAATATGTAAAATAAATGTATGTACACAAAATATAAAATAACACTTTTTCAACCTTATAATATATATAAATAAAGAAAACAAGATTAAGAAAAATTCCCATATAAATAATCATAATTATCGAAAAAACGTAATAAAACTAAAGAACTTTAAGTATTTAAATATGTAAAATAAATGTATGTACACAAAATATAAAATAACACTTTTCAACCTTATCACACTAGAAATATACCATACAATACTCATAATATATAATTTTCGGCCGAGTTCGAAAATCACCAAAACTATTTTCGTTTTCTAAATAGTGTCTAATAATGATTTTTTCCAATTAAAAGAAGGTTAATCGCAATAATATTTTATTTATGAAAATCTACTCACCAATTTAAGTATGTAAATGATATAAGGCTAATTAAATTTCCTATTTTCATAAATTATTACCTATTTTTTGCTAATAAGTTAGCTGTAATAATTTGTTCAAACATTGTATCCTTAAATATTTTCTACAATTTAATTATAAAAATTTACTATTTTTTGCAAATTAAAAAAAAAAAACAAGAAAAAACTGTAATTCTGTATCTGTAATGTAGCGTATATATATTTAATAGGGCCACTGAATTAATATAACCTGTTCGGGGTATAAACAACATAAATGCAGAATATTAAGTTTTGTTTTTAAGTAAATAGAAAACTTGAATTTAGCCTACACCATATGCTGTATATGATGTAATTTTCGAAATCACAGTTCCCTTAAACAGAATTGGTTATTTGGTGATATTTCTATTATACAAGCACATTTTTGAAAATCAAGTACAATAAGGTTAGTTGTTTTTTTTTGTTTTTTTATGCGCATATTATCCCTTGTTTCACCTTATTTAAAAAAGTATAAAGAATTTTGCTCGGAAAATGGGTGATCTGGTTTGTGAAACAATATATTAGTAGTTTTAAGTATCTACAAATAAATGTAAAGTTTATTATTTTGTGTGAATGTAGCTAGATATAAAGCTGTATAAAGTAAGTGTTTATAAAAGATATTAAAAAATTTAATTATTGTTATTAATCAATATTACTTAAAGATGTTAATAATTAAAAATATTAATTATTATCAATAATTCTTAAATCAGAAAACTTCAAATTTTTAAAGAAAATAATTAAAAAAATTGTTTATTATTATAAATTAATATACCCAAAAATATAATAATTACTATTAAATTAAGAAAATATTTTTTAATGGTGTGTGTATACATTGTGACAAAAAAGTACCCAGATATTAAAAATAAAACACAAAATATTAAATTCAATACTTATTTTGTTGCCTTCAAAGTAATCGCCACTAGATGTAATGCACTAATGCCATTCATAAGCACTTTTTAGGATGGTCTTCAGCTCCTTCAGCGAATTTTGATTTATCTGCTCGATAGGCTGAAAACGGGTTCCACGGTGCGGCAATTTCAGTTTGGGGAATAAGAAAAAATCAAACGGAGCCAAATCTGGTGATTATTCCGGTGGTTGATCGATGGTATTCATTGTGTTTTTGTCTTTAAAATCGGTCAGAATCGCAATCTTTTTGAAAAAAAAAATTCACTTCTCTCGAGACGAGTCGAGTTTCATACCCAAAATATCCACAAAAACATTCGAACAGACTTGTGAGAGATGTCGAGCTCCCTTACCATCTCTCTAACATTTGCCTGACAATTTTCAAGCACCATATCCCTCACTTTTTAATATTTTCATCAGTTGAAGAGGTCGAAGGTCGTCCAGAATGAGGCAGGTCTTCAAAGATCTCTCGTCCGTCTTTGAAAGCTTTGTACTACTCGTAGGATTGTGTTTTTGATAAAACTGAATCACTCCAAGCATTATCCAATATTCGCAACGATTCCGCAAACGAAATTTGATTAGAAATACCAAATTTGAGACAAATTCTTTGTTCGATATTTTTATACATTTTAAAAATCGCAACGCACTACTGTGGTGTGCAGACTTAAGCAGCTGCTGTATACAAACTGATGACAGATCGCGCTTATATTTGGCATAGTA
Source organism: Bactrocera neohumeralis (assembly GCF_024586455.1). Taxonomy (NCBI): domain Eukaryota; kingdom Metazoa; phylum Arthropoda; class Insecta; order Diptera; family Tephritidae; genus Bactrocera; species Bactrocera neohumeralis. The sequence continues at coordinate 44,784,592 of NC_065920.1, read as the reverse complement.
ATTAAGGATAGTCCTACCAACTTAGCAAAATACATTTTTTATACCCTGAACAGGGTATATTAAGTTTGTCACGATGTTTGTAACACCCAGAAAGAAGCGTCGGAGACCCTATAAAGTATATATATAAATGATCAGTATGTTGACCTGAGTCGATTTAACCATGTCCGTCTGTCTGTCTGTCTGTCCGTCCGTCCGTCTGTATATATGCAACTATATATACACTAGTCCCTCAGTTTTTAAGATATCCTTTTGAAATTTTGCAAACGTCATTTTCTCTTCAAGAAGCTGCTCATTTGTCGGAACGGCCGATATCGGACCACTATAACATATAGCTGCCATATAAACTGAACGATCGGAATCAAGTTCTTGTATGGAAAACTTTCTTCTTCTTCTTCTTAATTGGCGTAGACACCGCTTACGCGATTATAGCCGAGTTAACAACAGCGCGCCAGTCGTTTCTTCTTTTCGCTACGTGGCGCCAATTGGATATTCCAAGCGAAGCCAGGTCCTTCTCCACTTGGTCCTTCCAACGGAGTGGAGGTCTTCCTCTTCCTCTGCTTCCCCCGGCGGGTACTGCGTCGAATACTTTCAGAGCTGGAGTGTTTTCGTCCATCCGGACAACATGACCTAGCCAGCGTAGCCGCTGTCTTTTAATTCGCTGAACTATGTCAATGTCGTCGTATATCTCGTACAGCTCATCGTTCCATCGAATGCGATATTCGCCGTGGCCAATACGCAAAGGACCATTAATCTTTCGCAGAATTTTTCTCTCGAAAACTCGTAACGTCGACTCATCGGTTGTTGTCATCGCCCAAGCCTCTGCACCATATAGCAGGACGGGAATTATGAGCGACTTATAGAGTTTGGTTTTTGTTCGTCGAGAGAGGACTTTGCTTCTCAATTGCCTACTTAGTCCGAAGTAGCACCTGTTGGCAAGAGTTATCCTGTGTTGGATTTCTAGGCTGACATTGTTGGTGGTGTTTACGCTGGTTTCAAGATAGACGAAATTATCTACGACTTCAAAGTTATGACTGTCAACAGTGACATGAGAGCCTAGTCGCGAGTGCGACGACTGTTTGTTTGATGACAGGAGATATTTCGTTTTGCCCTCGTTCACTGCCAGACCCATTTTCTGTGCTTCCTTGTCCAGCCTGGTGTTGAGGCCGATGATATCGATATCATCGGCATACGCCAGCAGCTGTACACTCTTATAGAAGATGATACCTTCTCTATTTAGTTCTGCAGCTCGAACTATTGGAAAACTTTCACATTTGACAATGTATCTTCACCAAATTTGGTATAGATTATTTTCTAAGACAACAATGTAATCTCCGAAGAAATTGGTCAGATCGGTTAACTATAGCATATAGCTACCATACAAACTGAACGATCGGAATCAAGTTCTTGTATGGAAAACTTTCACATTTGACTATGTATCTTCACCAAATTTGGTATAGATTATTTTCCAAGGCAACAATGTAATCTCCGAAAAAATTGTTCAGAAATGCACTTGTGAAGGGTATATTAGCTTCGGTGCAGCCGAAGTTAACGTTTTTTCTTGTTTTAAATATCATTTACTCGGTTAATTTAATTACTATTTCCGGGTGATTTTGTGTCATAATTTATTTAACAAAATTTCAACGCAGCACTGAGTCCACATTTCTGCTATGCACACTTTTCCCAGTGCACCCAAAATTACAAACCTTTATTTTTTATACAATTAGGAAAAAAGTAAAAATGCATTATTCTTAACAGTTTTCTTTATTTTTTGTTGTGTGTCAAATAGTTTTTAGGTAATCATGTAGATATAAACATGACATCACTTTCTCGTAAATGATATTTACTAGTTTGTATAAAGCATATGTTTTAATAAATAATTTGCCTATTCTCATTAAGTTTAAATGCTTTCTATTTTACACGAATACCTAATGTTTACTTATATGTATATACAATATTTACATTTATTTATTACGTGGATTTTTATTGTTTCGAACAAATTGTAACACATTTTCCTTGAATTTTGTGGTTTTTTTTACCCATGAACAAATCGAAATCACTTGATTTCTTATGAAGAAATACATAAAAAATTAACATGAATAGTTTTTAAATTAAAATACGGCTTTTTGAGCAATTACATTTTGTTTCAATACTTACATACATACAAAAAACATCTACATATACATTTTTATAAATATACATGTAAAGACATATAGTAATATTAAAATTTACAAAATAAAAATACTGTGTAAATAAATAAGTGTAATAGAGTTTGCCGTAAAATGTGAGAATATGCAATTATACATAAACACACACATGCACATGTATGTACGTATGTACGTATGTATATACATGTATTTATTTAATTAATTTATATAGCAATTAGTATTTAATGTTATAGGATTTTGTGTGTGTATTTGTATTCATGATCATGCTGTTTGGCGCGCCAGTACGAGTAGTTGCGCATTTGCAAGTACTTAAGCAATATGCGTGTGTACGAGTATCAGTAATGAACGCCTGGTGTTTGCGAATTCGGATTCGATGTGTTCCCTGAGTCGCCCAGCCAGGAGTCAGGACTTGGTGGAAAATCAGGATAGCCCTGCTCTGGACTAGAATCATTGCTCAAATCCGAAACTGCACTGCCATGTACGCGATGTGCCTTTGACGCGCTCACATTATTCGATGATGTATTGTGTTCTGTAAATTTAAATAAATACATATGTTTATGAAACTTTTTTGTAATAAATGGTTGTTCATAAACGTTTTGTTTTTGTTTAAATTGTTTAGAAAATAGGTCTTAAAGAAAATTTTGAATTTCTAGCATCAGCGTATAAAGTTGTTGCTCTATTTTCTAGAAAATTGTTGTAGAAATCGGTCGAGCAGGTCCCGAGGTATGGGTTTTCAGCTAACTGAGGATGGTGTCACGCCTATCATCCAAATTGACACTGGTTCCTTAAAAGCCTTCTCTTATCACCACGACTGTAAAATTTATTTATATATTTATCGCACGTTTAGTAGTTTTCAACAAAACCGTTATATTGGAAGTGGGTGGTTAAATTCCGAATTCACCAATTTTCACAGGGTGAGTAGAGATGCCAAAAAGCTATGTCCTCAATTTGGTTATTACAAGTATATACTTATTAGTTTTTCTCTCTCTCTAGTATGGTTGTCCATCTCACTTACATATTAAAATTGGACTCTGACTCGTTTTTTTTGATTTTTTGGCACAATCTTTGCTTATGTTTGTGTGAAGTTTGATTTCAATATGTCAATCACGAGAAAAGTTTGTTTGGAATTTTTTACCACGAAAAAAACTGAACAACGAGTTTGCTCAAAATTTTATGCTTTCAATGGGATCACGGATACGGAATCGTTGAAAATGCTGCGGCAGTGTTTTCGGGCGTCCATTTTATTACGAAGACAACTACTGAATAGCACAAAAAATTCAGACAAATAGCAGAGGATCTTAACATCCCTTGCGGATTGATTTAACACACTTTGGCTAATGTTTTGAGAAAGAAGCGTAACAAAAGAGTTTATGAATATGACATCAAAATCCTCTAAAAATCTAGCGGAAGGCGCTTCAAGAATGAGCTTAAACCGAAAAACAAAATCAATTTCGCAACGATTGTATAGAAAATTCGATAAAGTTTTGGCATGTCGGGTTGAAATTGGATAAACAGGTAACATATCATTTTGGATTAATTACATATAATGTTTTTTACATAATAATTAAAAAATAGTTATATAAAAGAGACTTTGTGAATACGTCGACAAACTATCATCACATGAAATAGACGCCAACCTTTTCGATTTATGGTAGTTGTTTGCTCGATTCGACACTTTCGAAAGACAGCTAATATTCTTTCCATATTTTTTCGATATAATATTAAGCATATAATTTTAAGTGTATTAATTACCTATATTTGTATAAACAATATTATCGGGATATGAACCAAATGAGTGATTGTGCCCCACAGGTGGTGGTGATCGACTAGTAGGATATTGCGGTGGACTGGAACTACCGTGCAAATAAGATCCTCTTATACTATGTGGTGAAGCACCTTCATCTAAACCTAGATTGACCGTACTGTAGCTATCGTTACTTAAATCTAGAAAGAAAAAAAGAAACGAAATAAATATTTTTTATTTTTATAATTATATAAAATACATATACTTTTTTCTATAAGGTTTTACCTCAGATTTTTTCTATTAAAAACAAACAGTTGTCATAATAATATGAACATTAATATCTAAGCACTTACCATGGTGACTAAAACTGTCGTAGTCTACTTTCAATTCATCCTTGTCGAGGAATTTTTCCGTACGCGGAGAACAGTTACCCTTCATTGATCTGAAATATTGACTCCATCGCGTTCGTCCAGCATCTTTCTTCAGTCGTTTCTCCTTCGCTCTCCTATTGAATATAAATATTATTACATCATTTTACTATATGAAATCTTTTTGGTATTCGTTTTTGGAAATTACCTATTTTGAAACCAAACTTGAACGACTCGCATGTCCAGTCCGGTATCTTGTGATAGTTGTTCTCGTACATGTCGTGCAGGCTTAGGACTATTATTGTAGGCTGTTTTAAGTGTTTCTAATTGTTTTGCTGTAATTGTTGTACGAGGTCGTTTGTTTGGTTGATCACCGTCCAATGAGCCATCTAAGTAGAGTCCTACGAGTAGGGCAATAATGAAGATTAATTAAGTATTTCCTATTTTCCGTGCGTTATAATTTGCTTGTGTTGTGTATACTAATTTATTGAACACACACCAACCTTTCGCCTTCGCGTCCTCATAATCACGTTTACATATTAGTTTTCTATCTTCCATAAGGTAAAATTCATCACCGGTATTTAGTGTTCGAGAGCATATTGTACATAGAAAACATTGTAAATGGTAGACATTGTCCTGCGCTCTCCGTACCACTTGCGTTGGCGGAATTCCCATATCACATGCGGAACACTTTGTTCCATATCGTCTAGTAGGCCCGAACATTGGAAATGCAGAAGTTTTAATTAGTGCTACTTATTTTAATTTGAAACAGATTAATTGTTCTATTTTAAAATCATATTATATACTACATCATGTAATTATAACTTAAAAAAATAAAAATGAATTAATTAGGGGGATATAAATATCTCTGCTGTTTCAACAAGAAATGCTTTATTTGACTTTGAAGTTTTAAATTTTAGTTTAAGTTTTGTTGTATGTTTTTATACTTTTATTTTGGAAGCTTGAATATTCCATTATAGAGTCTTCAACAACGGTTTACGTAGGCATTGTAAACATTTCGATAAAGTTTTGAAATTAGAAGAAATGTTGCTGCCTGAAAAACTCTGTTTTAACCTTAGGTTTTTGCAGACTATAATCACTCATGATAAAAGCATGCATTTAGTAGCCCATAAGTTTAAATCTTTACAGATATTTGGTTGAAAATATTTTAAAATTTGTGAGATATTTTAATGCTTTATTGTAGTAATTTCTTCCACATGTTCACTGAATGAGCCACTAATCGTCTGGATCATTTATGATTATGATAAAAGAATGGTAGTTGGATTTCCCCTGCGAAAACCAACTAATATAAGGGCAGAATTTTGACTTTTAGTTAACTATTGACGCGCCATGACTTTGCATAACATTTTTGAACAACGTAGGTTAAAGATTTGTCGTCTGCTCATACCTATCTGAATGGCCATTTCTCGAAAGTAATGAGTTACCAAACTTTGCACGAAAAGTCCCGTCTTGTTCGAATTACAAATCGCCCGCGTCGACTTCATCCAATTCCGTGAAAAAAGTCAGTCAAATAAGTGCCGATGATGCCGCCATACCACAATTCGCACCAAACGGTTGTCGACGAAGTTATTAAGCCAGAAATGGGGCTCATCTGAGAAGATGATTTTACGATAAACCTGAATTGGTGAATTTTTCGGAGAACGTGAATTTGCTTAATAATCTTGGGCAATTGCCAAGTGTTATACCAAAGTAAGAAGTGACATGCTGAAATGGCAAACCTTATTGAATACATTGACCGCCACGTGCTGTCAAAATCACGTCATCCCGATCGGTAGATGCTGATTAAGTTGTAGAGCTGAGTAGATTTTGCCATGTCCAGACAGACGGACTGTATACTGGAAGTAGTCCCTTAGCTTTTGAGATATCGATCTAAAATTTTGCAACAGCTTTTCCTTCCAAAAGAGCTGTTAATTTTTCGGAGCCGTCGATATCGGATCACTAAAGGATATCGCTATCACATATACAGATTGAACAAAATTAAGTCTTTTTATGGATTTTTTTTTAATTTGACTAGTTGGCTACTTGTAATTTGATGTGTAAGTTATCGCTATAATCTCCGAACAAATTGTTCAAATCGGACCAGGTGCGCCTATAGTTATCATTCAATCTTACCGATCAAAATCAAGACAAAGATCTTAATAAAACATCTTTTTTCCTTCTTAAGTAATTTATTAGCCTTAACATATTGACTGCGAAGCCAATTTTGCTAAATCCATATTATCTTCATAGTTTTAATCATAAAACCTGCAGGAATCGTCTGGTGCTTTCAAAACTGGACAAAATTTTCGTGCGTATCAGCGTACCAAGAAACATTATCAAATTCATTTGCGTTCGTCGCACAAAATACTATGACAACTTGAATGTTAAAAAACACCTTTCACATGATTTCGTGGGACGTTGTAAGTTGACTAAAAAATCGCTGGCTCGAAACCGGTTTTAGACCCATAGTCTCTTAGTTGTTCAGAATGGAATTCAGAATCTTTTTGGATCCCTGTAAACCGATCGGCTCTAGTATTGACAGGAAAACTCCTTAAAAAAATTTTGTTTCATTACAAAGATATTATCCCTACTAAGATTTAGCTGAGTGGAGAATTTAGAAATGGGAATCAGCTGCATAAACTTAGAAGCTTTTAAAACGTTGGTAGCTTGGAGCCGGAATGAAAAAAGTTTTTAAATTGAAAATGAATCCGCTCTATTTCAAGGAGCCATTGATTTAATAGGTTTTAAAATTTTATTTTTCCCTTAGAAACGCTTAAAGTTGGAAACAGTGAGCTTATTTTATCCCCATAAGAAATATTAAACCCAAATTTCGTTTTCAAAATGTTTACGAAAGTACCCAATCCCTAGTAAAAATTATTAAAAACAATATCACAACTCTTAAATAATAATTTTGTAACTTAACTTACTTAAAAAAGTCTTCTTTACAGAAAAGCTGCCCATTCCGCGAGAAGCACTTGTCATTTAGTTGGGTGTGGCATTCGCTGCATTGCAAACATTTCGCATGCCACGTTCGCTCCAACACTTTCAATATAAAACGATCTAGTATAAGTTCATGACAGCCTCCGCATTTTGGTATAGTAGCTGGAACGAGAAATATTCGCAAATAAATATTTATAATTAATTATTATGTGTTTTATAGAGGTTCTTACATATACAAATTTTTTTTGGATAGATTTTTAATAATTACATACATACATATGTTTGCACGTATGTAATAATATGAGGTTAAAAAATTAAAGAGCTGTGGGTAGTCAGGTCATAATCTTCAACGTGAAATGTTTTATATGTATATGTAATTGGTAATACAATTGTTTTTATTAAAATGTGCAAAATACACTTAGGCAAATTTAAGTTCCAGCTAAATTATACAGCGTGTAACACATTGTAAGTCACAATTCACATTCTATGATTTGAGGTTATGTTGAATTTCTTGCAACAGTTGTGCAAGTTTGTCACTTAAAGTTAAAATTTTACCCTGCTTAATTATTTTCTGTAACATTTGCTGAAATGCAGTAATAACTTTCCGAGAGAGTAGGTGAAAATTAATCATACTGATTTGTTATTTTTTTTAAAAGTCAGTTGAAGAGATTTTTCTCAACACTGCAGATATTCCGTTATTTTTTTATGTTACATGTTCTGTTTGGTTTGTTATGAACGTCTATTCATCGTTCGTCCATCATCTAACAAAGTAGCCTGGCGATGCCGGTCTGCCGGTTCCACATTGTGTGTCCAAAACAAGAAAAAACGTTAACTTCGGCTGCACCGAAGCTAATATACCCTTCATTTCTTTTAGTAACTATGTGTTCAGTTTATATGGAAGCTATATGCTATAGTAATCCGATCTGAACAATTTTTTCGGAGATTATATTATTACCTTAAGCAGTAATCCATGTCAAATTTCGTGAAGATACCACGTCAAATGCGAAAGTTTTCCATACAAGCCCTTGATTCTGATCGTTCGGTTTGTATGGCATGAACTGAAACTTCTTCGGAGATTACATTGTTGCCTTAGAAAATAATCTAAACCAAATTTCGTGAATATATTTTGTCAAATGCAAAAGTTTTTTATACAAAACTTTTTTCCGATCGTTCAGTTTGTATGGCAGCTATATGCTATAGTAAACCGATCTGAACAATTTCTTCGGAGATTACATTGTTGCCCTAAAAAATAACCTGTGCCAACTTTTTTGAAGATACATTGTCAAATGTGAAAGCTTTCCATACAAGAACTTGATTTCGATCGTTCAGTTTGTATGGCAGCTATATGTTATAGTGGTCCGATGTCGGCAGTTCCGACAAATGAGCAGCTTCTTGAATAGAAAATGGCGTTTGAAAATTTATCTTAAAATATCTTAAAAACTGAGGGACTAGTTCGTATATATACAGACAGACGGACGGACGGACAAACAGACGGACATGGCAAATCGACTCAGTTCAACATACTGATCATTTATATATATACTTTATAGGGTCTCCGACGTTTCCTTCTGGGTGTTACAAACTTCGTGACAAACTTAATATAGCCTGTTCAGGGTATAAAAACGGCTTTTCCACTAACAACAATGTATGTATGTATATTCCATATACATATGTATGTATGTATATAAATTACCGACCATGGCAGTAGTTGTGTGATATTATTTTGTTTTTTTTTTTTTAAGTAAAAAAATATTCAAATGATTCTCAAATGAATATTAAACACATTTTTATGATTTTTAAATATACATGTGAGAATTGTTTTTACTTTTAACATAAAACGATAAACAATATCCTTAGTCGTCCGTGATGGGTGTAATCGGTTGATGGGCATAATCGGAACTGCCATGCCCAGAAAAAGCCATTAACTGAAAACATATATTATAATTTGCAATAACTAAGGACTTAATTAAGATAAAGAACTTAAAGAATTTATCACAGGCGATCGCAGTGGCAAAGCGCACCTGTGATCAAAAATTTTTGAAAAAGTGGGCGTGGCCCCGTGCTCTAATAAGTTTAATGTAGATAAGTATCTCTTAAACCACTTAACCTATAACAACCAAATTCGTGTAGCGCAAATACAGGGTTTGTCCGGAAAATAATATGACTGAGTGGATTTAAAAAAATTCATTGAACCAATAGTTACAATGTTTTATTACAAACTTTCAAAATTGGCTCCTTCTGCGTCGATGTTGCCCTGCCAGCGCGAAAATGTTTGTTTACAGCTTGAACGTCCTTAGCTGTTGTAGAAGAATTTTACTATGTAGCACAAAAATAAATAATTTGGATTGCTGTAAGACAAGTTCGCAATTACGGGCATATCTTTTGCACAATGTTTTATAACAGGTTGTCAAAAAAGTCTTGCGGTATTTTCGCTAGTTGGCGCTGAAAGCGCGTAGTTCTAGTTTTATTCGTCGCATCGGGTCATGCTTACCTTTTTGGAAAGCTCATTTCACGCGCTAACACGTGTTTGATTGATTGTCGTTTCTTTTAAGTCGTTCGTGAGTTATAGCGTCGCAAACATGGAGCAAAATAAAGAGAAAATACGGCATATTTTACAGTACTACTACGATAAAGGCAAAAATGCATCTCAAGCCACCAATAAAATTTGTGCAGTTTATGGACCCGATACAGTTTCCATTTCCACCGCACAACGATGGTTTCAACGTTTTCGTTCTGGTGTAGAGGTGGTCGAAGATGCGCCACGCTCCGGAAGGCCTGTCGTCGAAAATTGCGATAAAATCGCTGAATTGGTCGAAAGAGACCGGCATAGTAGCAGCCGTAGCATCGGTCAAGAGATGGGCATGAGTCATCAAAAATTCATTTCAATTTCAATTTAAAAAAAAAAAAATCAATAAAAATACCGCAAGACTTTTTTGACAACCCATTATATATTTTGTATGTCCTACAAATGATGATATCGTATCAACATACTTTTTAAATGATTTTTAAAAATTTTGAATGTAGTTGTTATGAACAGTAATATAAATATATATTTGTATAACTATTGATTTAATCTATTAATTAATGTATACTAACTCTTATTATCATATTAATATATGTATGTTCATAAATTGCTAAATCAATTTGTACAGCTGTTATATCTGAATACTTGTATATTCATGAGATATCTCTATTTACATATATTCTTTCCAAAGTGCCTGTGTACAGACCTGTATGTATGACTAATGATCAGATTAAATTTAAATCATTTCAGTAATATATATCAAAAATCCTAGTGTAATTATTGATTTAAATCTAAGACGGAGGTAACAGATTGCAAAATACATAATTTTCAGTTTCACTAACACTGTTACATTTTCTGGATCAATTGAATAAAATATGTAAGATAGAGAAAAACTATCACATTCTAAACATATTGTAATATTAACTTGCTAAATCAATTTTTTCAAGAAGAAGAAAACGAAAAGCACAGTTTATTTTGGTTTTTAAAGAGGTATCTGATATTTTATAATTAATTTCTTATATACATTTATATATGTATATTCATATAGATATCTCTATTTAATATATATTCTTTCCAAAGATGCACCATTCAATTAGCCTCACCGTGACTTGGAGGACGAGCATTACGTGGAGCTCGCTATTAGTTTATTGTTATTGTGATGTTATTAAAATGATAATAAAAAAAACATTTAAAAGATTAAATTTCAATCACTTCAGTAATTTTAAAATACCTTATCAAAAATCCTAGTGTAATTCGATTAGTCCGAAAGTTAATACGAATTCAGTTTACAAACTCGACTAATTTTCGAGAAAAACAGACATTTTCTGAAGTTTTCTTATTTTGCTTTGCATTCCATTTCTGTTCTGAAATTAATTATAATGATAGTCTAACATAAAAAAATAAAAATAAATTTTCGAGAAAAGCGTACGTTTTTTGAAGTTTCCTTATTTTCTTTTACATATGTTAGTCCATTCCATCTCTGCTCTGAAATTACATATATAAAATGGTAGTCCAACATATTTGTTTCTTCTCTTTCATCTACTTAGATACAGTAGCGGATTCAGAGGGGGAAAATGGGACAAAAAAATGGCGGCAGAACTGAAAGTTGACGAAGAAAAATCAAGAATCTGCGACCGACAAACAAAAAGCGAAAATTTCTGCGTGAGAAGTTGCGAAGAATACATAAACATTCCTCTGTTGGATACTAGGGCGAACATTTGAAGACGCTATTTTCTAGAAAAGTAGTGTGTGGATTTCAACTGAGTTTACCCCATAATTCATAGTTTTCTTCGCATATTCCTCACACCTCCTGTGACGAATGCGAGCTCTTTTTCGAAAGATTCTGAAACTTCGCCCACATTGTTTTGTTTTGTGAAATTTTTCTTTGCAATACACGAACTGACTGCAGTATTATACATACATTGCAATAAAGTATGTCACCCGCACGTCCACAATTTATAATGTGTTTTTTCAATTTATTAGGATCTGATATTAGCAGGTCGATTTGAAATTTTTCCATCATAATATGTATTAACCCTGGACGTGCTTTGTTAGTTGATTTGACTAACAATCATCGTGTTTTGACACACGAGCGCTATTTGTATTGTTTACAGTAACTTAAAATATTCTTTTCGATAAAAAATGGGATTAAATCACGAACATTTTCGCTTTTTTACAACTTTCGATGTGGTCTAACTTCTTAAGATTGTAAAGATAAACTTAATTAAATTTTTGACGAGCTCCAACAAGGACCAGTGTTTATCGATGGTATAGTAAATTCAATTGAGGTCGTAGAACACTCCAAGACGACTTTCGGAAGGTCGTTCAAAATCAGTTGTTGTTGAGGAAACAATTGATGCTGCGCGCAAACAGATATTGCAAGATTGTCATGTGATCTATCGTGGGATTGAAACAACTATAGGCATTAATAGGACTAACATACATACATACATTCAATTTGCATGAACTTCATAACTGTAAAAAAGTGTACAATTTGTCAATCGCTCAAAACAAAGCTCGTATCGATATGTCTAGAGAAATGTTAACAAAATACGACAGCGGTGCTTCGAAACACGTCTATGACATCGTGACAGGTGATGAATCGTGGATTTACGCGTATGAGCCAGAAAGTAAACAGCAGTAGACTGTATGGATTTAAGATAAGCCGAATCCAACAAAAGTTGTCCGCTCATGAAGCACTTCTAAGCAAATGGTTGCTTGTTTTTTTTTGGAAAAACTGGACATGACGCAACCATACCACTGAAACAACGCGGAACAGTAAATTCCGAGTGCTATACAACCATTTGTTTGCAAGTTGATTTTCAAGAAATCAGGAAAACCAACCGCCGAAGACGGATCACTCTTCACCACGACAATGCTAGCTTTCACATAGCGATTGAAACAACTGCATTTTTGAGCACTTAAAACATCGATTTGATGAGTAATCCACCGTAAAGTCTTGACATGGCACCGAATGACTTCTCATTATTTCCGTACGTAAAACATAAACTAAGAGGTCAACTTTTTTTGACATCTAAAGAGGCGGTTGATGCGTCCAGAACACATGTTTTGGAGATAACTCAATCAGAGTGTCAAAAGTGCTTTGAGAATTGGTGAGTGATTTTCGATGATTAAAATTAGTTTTTATTCTAGAATCCCGAAATATAAAAGGCAACCTATCTACTGATATTAAATACAATGACTTAAGGTTTCGATTAAGTAATTCGCTCAGTTCTTGTGTTCACTTGACAAGGTCCGATTTTATAATTTAAAACAATTATTTAATTTTTTAGGTTTGGGAGTTATTATGCTTAAGGAAATTTTAAAATTTTATTGGGGATTTTCATAATGAATCGAACCGAACCATTCATTTAGGTGAGATCACAAATCACCGGCTCAACCGAATAAGTTGAACGAATCAATCCTTCCTTTAGCAGTTCTATACTTAATATAACGATTTTCGAATTTCAGGGTGATTTTATACCACATATATCGGCAGATATGTATGTTTGTTATCTTAATAAAATGCATCTCTGAATAAAATGTTAAAATTGGGCGAAAACTTGAACTGGCCCTTATAACCAGTATCAGGATTTTCGAATACGCGGTTGACTTTACTCCATATATATATATTTTTTTTTCTTCGGTCACACCCGAACATAGCCCTTCCGTACTCGTAATGAATCTACTGCTACCTCAGTATGTGTTTGAGTTTTTGTGGATTCTAGTTATAATCAGTTAATTTCTCCCGTCGGATGTAGCCAAAAGCAGTAATTATTTTCACTGATTATAAAAAAAAAACTTATTAGGATGTACTTGCGTTCAAAGCTGAAGATTGAAATGTTTAATTTGTATTAAACAATTAGAAATGGTCGAATCACTTATTATTATAAACTTATAACATTTGTGCTTCGTATGTATTTCGTACGTTTTCTAGAGTTTTACAGTTTTTTAACATTTATTCATACAGATTCATAATTAGAATTATAACAGTAGGTTACATCACTGTTCTTTTATTTTTCAAAGTTGTATTAAATTATAATAGACGTTTTTAGATGGCATTTGAAATGCTTGATTTTGTAGATCAGTTAAAGAACATACTAAGCTTTACGAAGATGGAACTTCGTTTGTTTTTAAAGCATCATAAACAACGTGCGTCAGTAGTTTCCAATAGCATAAGTAATGCAGTTAGCATTACTTCATTACACTATTGAATTTTTCAAAAACAATGTTCTAGGAAATCGTTGTTACAAAAAGTGACAGTTCAAGTATGCAAGAATAATGAAAAAAAATTCTGTAAAGATAATAGCCAGGCTATTTAGCAATGCTATTAAGGGGGGGACAGAGTTTTTAATTTTATTTTTTACCTTGAATGCATAATATCTCAAAAATTGCAAGTCGATTGTAGCAAAATTAATGAAGTTATGAGTACATACATATATGTATGTCTGTCTTATGAAGTTTCACCAAATTTCAAAGCTTTAAAGCGTTTTCCCCACAAATCATATTTTCAAAGTCGATGCCCCTCATGACTTAAAACTACTGCATCGATTTTTGTGAAAATTGGAACACTATTTCCATACATAATTTAAAGGGTAACGCTGGAGAGTTTATTCATATTTTTAATTTCACAATAACAGACTATGAGATTTTATGCAAAATATCGCGTTTTTTCCTTCAACGTGTTCTCAGAGAGTGAAAAATTGAAATATCGAAAAATTCCTTTAGTGTAACCTGGTCAAAGCGATTATCTAACTATACAAATTTTTCATTTCAGCCGATCTAATACCTTGTTATGAGCAGCATCGCAATTCAACTTTTTTCCTAAACACTTCAGAGCAATTGCTGACATTGCCGAATTTTTAATAGTGCTTCTTGAAAATTTAACAGAATAGTCTTTAAAACACTGAAACAGTAATTTCTTTTAAAAGTCGGTTACTCGGCCGAAATATTTTCAAACATTTACAGGGTGTAAACTGAGATGTTGTAACATCCAGAAGAAAACGCAGGAGACCCAAAATAGATTCAGCTATGCCTGTCTCTTTGCCTGTATATACACGAACTAGTTTCCTATATTTTGAGATATAGATTTGAAATTTTGAATACGTCTTTTTCTCTCCAATAAGATGCTCATTTGTTGGAATTGACGATAACGGCCAAGTGTGTGTATGATACATATATCTGTCAGACAAACTAAATATTAGGATTTTTTAAAGCAATTTTTATGTTATAAGAAATGCAGCTGTGAAAGCTATTAGAACTTCGGTGAAGTCGAAGCTAACGTTTTCTTTTTGTTTTTATTCGTTCGCATTGAAAATGAAAGCATTTTCTTTATTTCGTTATTACTATAAAATTAACAACCGCATTGTAAAAGTTGCATTAAAATTATTTTCCGCCGTTGGTGAACTAAAAACGTGTAACACAAAAATTTGACAATATTTATTACAGACTAAAATTTTAATGTCCAGTTCAGTCCAGTTCAGCTATTTCACAAGACGCTTTCTTTATATTTAAGCTGGATCTGTATATGAAAAACAGGGTGTACTTTTGGCATTTTTCCTAAGTTTTATTATATTTCACAAAATATTACAGCTGGCAGCATACTTGTTTTCCACTTTAAATGAATTATAATTTAGATTTTCTTGCAGTTTTCAATCTACATGCATTTCGTTTGGCACACTTACACAATAAAAATTCTGGCAATTGACTTAAATTGATTGGTGGTACACGATCATCACATTTTCCTCCACCGGAACACAGAAAGTCACTTTTAAACATCATAAGTTTCAAAAGTTCCATCCTGTTGATTTCGAAACGGCACGGCACAGCACTAAAAAACGACCGTGCGGTGTTTGCAACGCTCACACATAATCCATATTAATTGCGATTAAAAATATGCCCACCTATTTTGAGGCATTACGCGCACATCCGTTACACAATACAAATTTGCTTAAATTACAATTTGAGTAATATAATTTTTATTAATTTAGCTTTTTCTTAAACAAAAAAGTGGCACACAAAAATACCGACGATCTATAACGGGCAAGTAAAAATCGACTCTCGAACAACGGCGAAACTTCAACGCGAGTGCAAAGCACATTCAAAAATCGGCCACTATGTGGATAGTAGAGAATAGTCGTCGTCGCGAAAGGTGCGTCTCGTACCGTACTGACGCTAACCGAATCGTTGCACTACAAGCCCATCTTTACGGATGGACGGTTAGGTTAGGTGTGCTCTCTGCAAGTGCACTCGGTAATTCAGGGGTAAAAACGGTAAACAGCTACAAATACATTTATGAATAGCTGTATGTTGCTATGAAAACAACAACAAACAAATAACTGTAAAACGAATGCAATAACAATAACAAATACGAATACAAAAACAAAAAAAAAAGCAAATACAAACCAAGTTTATAACTTTATGCTGGTATTGTTTCCTTTCTTGTTATTGCTGTTCTTGTCAGATTTGTATAAAGTTGCTGACATAATCGCGCGGTGGCCCTACCCTCAAAATCAAGCTGAAAATTGTTGCTTCCAGTGGAAAATGGAAGAAAGTGCTTTGCTGAATCTATTGAGCAACCACCAGCACACACTGAACACAAGGGGTACATTTAACATACACAAACATACATACAACCAAATGTATGTATTTTTGTTAGTGTGTTGCTATGAACTTCCAAGGTAACGTTGGGGTTGGTGGGCGTGAGGTTGGCTGGCTGACAATCTGTATATTCGGTTTGTTGGCACGGTTTAATGCTGTTCGTACCCGTTTGACTTTCGGTACATCGTGAGCGGATTGTGCGCTCAACACTTTATATCGGATGGATGGCTGGCTCGCTGGATGGTTAGCTGACTAGCTGGCTGGCTGGCGGCCTGTCTGGCTGCTCGACTACACGGGGTAAGTGTTGCATTTTCCTCCTGGAGTTGTTGCTGAGCTCCAGCAAAGTCAGTCGGGTCGAATGCTCGTTTTTACCCATACAACGTGTATATACGCACATACAAATATATCTACATGTATGCATGCATGTGTATGGGCTGCGTTGGGTTGGTCCTTCTATGCTTTCGACTTGCTCTATGGACTGCCAACTTCTGCCAGGATACAAAGTGCTTTTGCGGCAGCTTTGTGAGACTCGAATTGGAAAAGCGGGGAAGGGTCGACAAAGAGAGTTTGTGTGTATGTGTGTTATGGAGATATTTTCTATTGCGAGAGCGCACTGAAGCGCTTTTCAACTGATCTGGATTGGTTGTTTTGTGGGTTCACAATTTTAGGGAGTGGTCTTTTAAGTGTGTATATTTATTTGCACGTTTGGATGTCAATATGTATGTATGTACACACATACATACATATGTATGGTTATTTGTTGAAATGCGGGTGCGTATTTAGTGAGTTTGGTTTGAATTTGCTTTAGCTTGCAGTTACATATTTAAATACTGTTATATGTCATATTTACTAGTACATATCTGTTGAAGTGAATATGTATGAATGTCTAAGCTGACGTACAGTTGAATGTATAAAGCACATAAGTCTATCACGCACTTAAAGCTTATGCCTTTGTACATAACTATCGAACCGAGAGACTTACACTAAGTACTAACAATGTGCTACATACATATGTATATATGTACATATGTATGTACAGGTCTGACTGCTTTGACGTTAAAATGACTTTTGTCATCTCTATTATGCCTTTTTGGTTTAGACATTAAAGTGACCTTAAATTGCTTAATTATATGCATATGTACATACATATAGATGTCTATAAATAAGTTTGATAATAAATACATAAGTAAATATATACTATTTTCATATATACAATTGCAATTTATCAAATGTTCATATACATATGTATATACAGTTATGTTATGTTCATGAAAATAGTATTTAGAATGAAAAAGGTAGTATATTTTCAAAAAGTAGTATAATTCGAATTTAACTCAACTCATGTTCGGTTACTACTATATGCACGAATGTGTAAATCACATTATAATTTGATGGGGTTCAATTCGTCATTATCCTTGTCTTTAAAAAATTCTGTGCAGACCTTCTTCGGTGAAAAAAAAAGTACACGATAGGAGATATGACACCTTAATTCTGGCAAGAATTTAAGCTGAGAGGTACCACTCAACGTATACTTACATTGTGTCCCCTTAACCTTCTGAGAGCTAATATGTGGGTGTCTTCTAACCAATTCAGTGGTTTTTTCATTAAGTTTATTTGTTTGTCTATTCTTTTCGGTCAAACATTTTGAGTTTCTTTCTCAATTTTAGGAAATTTGACTCTGTTTTTATCGAACTCAAGTTATCAGTATGATGAGCTGAGTCGATTAAGCCATGCTTGTTTGTCTGTTCGATTGTCTATCCGTCTGTAAATACGCAAAATAGTCCCTCAGTTTTCAAGATATCAAACTGAAATTTTGCACACGTCCTTTTATTTTCACGAAGCTGCACATTTGTTGGAGAAACCGATATCGGATCACTATAACATATGCTTATATGGAAAACTCTTTCATTTGACGAGATATCTGCAGAAAATTTGGCATGTACATATGTACATATATATTACTGTCCAAGTAATGGTACAAGCGACGAAGAAATTGTTCTGATCGGACTACTATGACATAGCTGAACTTCATATATTGTTCGATTGAGGTTAAATGTACTCATATATAGGGCTAAGCTTACTTGAAGCAAGTAGTGATTTTCTATACCGTTATATTTTAAGGTTTTAAGTGAAGTTGCTATTGCAAATAGATCGGTTTTTTTACTCTTGTAACATGTTGCTACGGAGTATGATAGTTTTTTTCACCTAACGGTTGTTTGTATCACCTAAAACTAGACGAAATAGATTGAGGACGCAAATTAAATTCTATATCCATGGATGACACCATAGGGCTTCATAGGAGCAGTTGTCAAAATTGGACGTTGGGTGTGGAATCGCCCACCTTTAGGTCAAATCACAAATCTCCGGGCCTACTCAACCGATTTCATCCATATTTGGTACAAGGGATTATTTTGACATTTTCATGTTACAGTGCGAGAACTTTAAATTCCATTTGAATCCAGTATACAAATTTGCCAAAATCGGACCATAACTATTCACAGCCCTAGATACCAAAAATGTGATCCCTAGAGACTATGTCTTATTTTATTATGTCTGCACGTCAAAAATTGGTTGAATCGGGTTAATATTTCTCTTAACCTCTATATACATACTTCATAGAAAGATTTTTAAACTACGGGTTGGTCTTATACCAAACATATTGGTCAATATGTGAATTACCGTAATTAAAATGAGTGAGCGTGTTTTTCTCCTAATGGTCCTAACAGAGTCGAGATAAAAATTGGACGAGGGGCACCGCTCTGCCGATTTCAACCAAATTTGGTACATGACGTGCAAAAATTAGCGTAATCGGCCACTAGATACCAAATATTTAGAACCTTGTACCTATAGGTGACTTTTTAAGCAAATATCGATCTATCTATTAAGCAGTCAGTAAGATTTTCCATTTCTTTTGTTTTCAAAGAACATATTCTTTCTTGAAGCAGCAAACTCAGTTGAAATCCATCCAATTCTTCTTTAGAAAAGCGCGTCTTCAAATCTTTGCCGATTGTATCCAACAGAGGAACGTACTCGTACACTGAGACCGTGTAGTATTGTTCGCTAGTTTTTACGCAGAAATTTTCGCGTTTTGTTTGTCGTCCGCAGGTTCTTGGTTTTTCTTCGTTAACTTTCAGTTTTGCCGCCATTTTTTCGTGTCTGAATAAATGGATCGAAAATGTTCCTCAGCTTTTTGTCTTCAATTTCGGAACGTTACAA
The DNA here is from genome assembly GCF_024586455.1 of Bactrocera neohumeralis. Lineage (NCBI taxonomy): Eukaryota > Metazoa > Arthropoda > Insecta > Diptera > Tephritidae > Bactrocera > Bactrocera neohumeralis. The sequence continues at coordinate 44,765,035 of NC_065920.1, read as the reverse complement.
GCAGCGTATCTATCATATTTGATGCCTTTGCCAGATCGATACATTCTTTCTGAAGAATTACGCTGAATCAATGAGTTGGAAATAAAATATCACATAGGCAAGAAATCCCAATTAAAAATTTAATTTTGCACACGGCTGCGTTGAGTATCGTTACTTTTCCTGCTATTTCCTTGTTTTCCCAGTTACTAATTCTTCTATGTTGGAAAACTTGGAAGATAAACCGCGGAGCATGTATCAATCGAACATATCACAGATGGAGCTGTATCCAGCATCCATCAATCTTTGAGTGCTGGGTTTGTGTATTGAAATTTTCCCCATTTGCCCCCTCTGAATCCGCCACTGGTATATGTATGTATGTATATATAAAATTGCTAAGATTCCGATCCTCTGGTTAGCGTTTTATATCTTAAGGTATTTCCTTGACGTAGATGGCTAAAATGTTCGGTTGCACTCGAATTTAGCCCTTTTTTAATTGTTATGCATTAGGCACATCCTAACTGCTATTAATATGAACATGACTGTGTGTAATATACTGCGTTAATATATACGTATATGCATATAGTAAACGCTTCCTTGGTTCATCATATTTAATACTTATAATACATACACATTTACATGCATTTTACATGCATTGTATTTTCAATAAATTTTATTTTAAGTCCACATGTAATTATATGTGTATACATAGGTTCTATATACATATTAACATACTTTTGTTGTTGAAATTATTTTTGAAAACTTTAACTTGTATCTGTAAAAGGTAAATTATTAATTCTGCCGAATATTTAACTAAGTTTAAAGTTCGACAAATGTTATTAAGGAAATTTTGGATAAATTGTAAATATTTTATGACTCCACATAAGAAACCTCGCTTGCCGTGATAAATTACACAACTCAACAAATATACAGGAAATATTTGCTACTGACGTACTAAGAGGTTTATGAGGTATTTGAGGAGTCCTGATTGCGAATTTGAGTTCAAAAATTTTCCATCACGTACAGCTATTCTTGTCATTTTAGTAAATTGTGGTGTTTTGACTCCTACACCCTTTGACTTCTTCTTTCTTTGTTTTCGACCATTCGGATGACATGACTTAGCCAGTGTAGCCGCTGTCTTTTAATTCGCTGAACTATGTCAATGTCGTACATCTCATACAGCTCATCGTTTCATCGAACGCGATATTCGTCGTGGGCAACGCACAAAGGACCATAAATCTACCGCAAAAGCTTTCTCTCGAAAACTCGAAACGTCGACTCATCAGATGTTGTCATCGTCCAAGCCTCTGCACCATATAGCAGGACGGGAATAATGAGTGACTTATAGAGTTTGGTTTTTGTTCGTCGAGATAGGATTTTGGTCAATTGCCAACTTAGTCCGAAGTAGCACCTGTCGGCAAGAAATATTTTGCATTAGATTTCGAGACTGACATTGTTGTTGGTGCTAATGCTGGTTCCAAGATAGATGAATTATCTACGACTTCGAAGTTATGACTGTCAAAAGTGACGTGGGAGCTTAGTCGCCAAACGATAACAGGAGATATTTCGTCTTGCCCTCGTTCAGCACCAGACCCATTTGCGTTCACTGCCTTATCCATTCTGCAGAAAGTAGAACTAACGGCGCGGTTGTTCTCTCATCCGAGGCTGTTGATTAGTTTTCATTAGGGGCGTATTTATGTGGCGAGTCCCAACCCAACGCACAACCTAGAGTAGGGATGGTTCGCCTTCTCACTTTGGATAGCCTTCAAATGGATGTTCTTTGGCAACCCAGAGGATACTTGGTCTATATGTAAAAGAATCGTTTCTAATCATTCCCAAGTGAATGGCGATTAGAGAACTTTCCTCACTTGCGTGAACTTCTACACATGACTACATCCTCCCCTTGACTACCACAAACAAAATCCTTCGTGTTAGGAAATTTTTACTATCATTTTCGGTTTTAGTAACTCAAAATTAGCAAGAAGCAGCGTCAAACATCACAGGCGTAAAATGACTATAAACTAGTTTCGATGGCATAATCACAATGTATCCAACATTCATCGCCAGGTAACACTCTTTAGAGCAATCCAGGGTCATCAGTAGTATATATTCCTATATAAATTAAGCAGTTTAGGCACAAATTCTTTTTTCGAGTATTCCTCAATACTCTCTCCCGCACTTCTTTAATAGTTTCACTAGCAGTTGATATAGTGGAGCGTCTAGCACGGGGTTAGCGTAAAAGATGTTCTTTCAGAAATAGTTTGCGTTATCAACAATAATTTCTTTACATAGAACACTGTTAACCTTTCATAAGTAGGTTATACCTATTATAAGAACTCAAAATATTTATTGTGTATGCTAATGGATCTTTTGCATTTCTTGTGATACTCGAAAGAAAAGACAATGAATTTTACAACGCCGACCAGAGGTTATTACTGCAGATTACTATTACATTCATAAATATATCTATGTAGGCACTGATATATACATATATACATAAATATGTAGTTACACTCATGCATTTGAAACTATAATTTACGAATGTAAAAAGTCAGCGTGTCTGACATACATATATAGTATATTCACTATTAAGTCGTTGCATATTGTTACAGTGTCTATAAAACTATAAAAACTCGGTGACAACATCACCAAGGGAGTACCCATGAATTGTCATTAAATACAATAAAATGGCAACCATTCGTTAAAAGTAAACAAGTCAACAATGTCTAGGATAAGAAGTAAAAAAAAAATCCAACCGAGTAATCGTATCCTTACACTTAATATGTAAAAAGGGCGTGCCGCAAATGCCTCCCCACTAGTTGACTTCATATCGACGCATGTCCAGGGTTGTAAACGTTGCAAGTGCAGAGGAGTCGCGATTTCTTGTAAATAAATACGTATGTATGTATGTAATGAGTAGTTGCAAAAAGGTGGGTGGACTCATTGCTTGTTTTGGGGTGGAATTATATTTTTTTCTCTTTCGCATACGGAATAAGTGAGACGTTTACCCCGATGCACATACATATATGTACTTAAAACCGTTTATTCATATATAATAAGATATATGTACATATTTATAAGGATGCACCGGTACTTGAAAATATAGGTATTTGTATAGTATATACTATGACTTATGCGTAGAAAGTTTTTACGTTTACACACACGCGTACGTAGTTACAAAGGTTGCAAAAATTTTGTATTTTCTAATTTTCGTTCCCCAAAATATAATTTGGCGACAAAACTTTTGTAAGAGAATATATGTATACTTGTATTTGCTGTCCGTCTCAACTGTAAAATATTATTTCAGTTGTTTTGACATATCAACTTGTCAGTTGCTGCCATTTTGTAGATTCTTGTATAAGCAAATTTAAGATGTAATATTTTTAACGAATACTTAAATTGTCTATTGGACCGGATGAAGATTGATGAAAATATACATAAGTCTCTATCAATTAAGTGGATATCTTTGAACATCGATTTTTTATTTTACAATAAAACAAGAAAAAACGTGGAACCGAGGCTACAAGCTTCACAAATACAAAATATTCCTTACAAAAACTTGATTCCGATCATACAGTTTGTGTGGCAGGTATATGTTACAGTGATCCGATCTGAATGATTTCTACGAAAATTGCACAATTGCCTTGGACAGTAACCCAAGTTAAATATCATGAAGATATCTCGTCAAATGAAAAGCTTTCCATGCAAGCACTTTTTCCTGATTGTTCAGTTTGGATAGTAAAGGACGTGTGCAAAATTTCAGATATACATATATACAGACGGACACGGCTAAATCGAGGTCTTAGGTTGTATACATACATACATATAACACAACTTGTGTTGTGAATAACTGAAAAGAAACCTGCCAACATACTGGATCAAATTGAGAAGTAAATTTTTAATTTATACTTCGCGTGTTTTTCGAATCAGTAAATATTTGGCGTAGCTACAACTTCGGGCGCCCGGGGCCAGGGATGTTCTGCCTTACCATTTTTGAAAATTTGGAGAAATAAAAGTATTTGTTACATTCAAAGCATAGGGTAACTGTGAGAGTGACACGTCGCTAGACAAAGCCAGAAAAGTGCATCTTTAAGTTCTATCACTATTTTTAAGAAACATATAAGCCAAAAGATATAAGCCAAATTCAAAGACTAAAGAGTATTCGAGTAAAAATTAATATTTTTCAATGTTTTTCAGATTATTACATTCTGAGTATACAGCTCTTTATCTTTTATAATAAATTTTGTAAAAAAAATTTGTGGAAGTATTTTTCAGAATATTAAAAACAGCGAAGATCGCAAGCGAGCCGGATAAAGACAAGTAACGATGATACATGCAGAAAGTGCAGGGAAGTAAGCATGAAGTAGACGCTGGAACACCTCCTCCAGCATTATCTAGAACTCTTAGATATTTAGAAGCAGTTGAAGAGACTAGATGAAATACCAAAATTTGATATCAAATCGCTCTTAAAGTTCGCAAAAATCGTTGTCGTTATGCATGTCGTTCAACTCAAATTAAACTGAACCTTCATCTGGCTTTCCTCAGGACCAGTAGGTTCATGTATACCGTGATTGCCGGCCAGTATAACCTAATATAACTTAGCCTACTAAACTATATAATTCATAAAATCGATTAATTAAGACATGTATGCCAAAAAAAGCGTAGTACCGAAAGTATTACAAATTAAGTTGAACCTCAAACGCAACCAGGAACTTAGATTGTTTGAAATTCCTTTTCGGGGAAAACATTTATTTGGTATCAAGAAATTATTGTCATGTAATCTTATATTGAGTCAACTTAGTCCCAAATGTTTGAATATCAGCTGTTAATCCCCGTTTCGCCTAATGTAAAAAAAATGCTATTTATACTTCTGGTCATAAGTATTATTATTGCTGTCAGAATATAACTATACTAAACAAGTAAGGAAGGGCTAAGTTCGTGTGTCACCGAACATTTTATACTCTCGCATGATAAAGTGATAATCGATATTTCATTATACGTCATTTACATATTTTTCAAATACCGTATTTGTGTAAAGTTTTATTCCGCTATCATCATTGGTTCCTAATGTATATATTATACAGAGAAGGCATCAGATGGAATTCAAAATAGCGTTACATTGGAAGAAGGCGTGGTTGTGAACCGATTTCACCCATATTTCGACCATGTCATCAGGGTGTTAAGAAAATATTATATACCGAATTTCATTGAAATCGGTAGAGTAGTTCCGAGATATGGTTTTTGGTCCATAAGTGGGCGAGGACACGCCCATTTTCAATTTTTAAAAAAAAGCCTGATTGCAGCTTCCTTCTGCCATTTCTTTCATAAAGTTTAGTGTTTCTGACGTTTTTTGTTAGTCGGTTAACGCACTTTTTGTGATATTCAACATAACCTTTCCGCCATTTTGTGGGCGTGGCAGTGGGCCGATTTTGCCCATCTTCGAACTTAACCTTCTTATGGAAAGAAAATACGTGTACCAAGTTTCATCATGATATCTCAATTTTTACTCAAGTTACAGCTTGCACGGACGGACGGACGGACAGACAAATCCGGAATTCAACTGTTAATCACCCTGATCACTTTGGTATATATAACCCTATATTGACTCTTTTAGTTTTAGGACTTACAAACAACCGTTATGTGAACAAAACTATGTTAATACTCTCCTTAGCAACATTGTTGCGAGAGTATAAAAACTATAAAATCACGATTGTAGTGCAACAGACTCAAGACTAATTTCTAAATGCATACCAACCCGGAATTAAACAAAAATCATCTATTTTGTGTTAGATTCATGTGAGATTAGATACAAACGTTGTTAAGGTCTAGAGCTTGTATTTGAAGGAATACACATAAAAATTATTGAAATTTTAAATTTTTGCCTTTTTCAAAATTCATGGCGTTTGTAGATTGAATAGTCGGTCCAATTTTCTACGAATTTTCAATATTGCTGCTTCATCACAAAATTCACAAAAATCGGTCCAACTTGACCCAACAAAACTATTTAATTTTTATATTTTATTAATAGTAATAAATGAAATTTGACCAGTTCTTGATTTTTATTACAGAATTTCAGGGTTCTAATTCTCTTGAATAAATTGAAAGACCTTTCGTTTGAAAAAAACTAAAATAAATAAATTTATCTATCAAAATCTTTTCAAAACCAAAACCTCTTTTGCTTGCGGAAATTTATATTTTCCTACGTACATACATATATAGTACGTATATGCATTCATTTGTATAAGAGGAAGCACTTTTGCTATAGCAGGTCGTTTAGAAATTACGATTTGAACCTAAATGGCAAAACTTTTTGTTAGCCGGCATTGTTTTAATTGCAAATAACACGAAAGTGAGATAAGCGCCCGGCAACTAAATATTGCTCATTTTGGTCAGTGAGCGACTTTTTAATGAGAGTTAACAAAATGCTGGCGCGTGCTAAACATTTTCCTACTTAAATATTCATTATAGGTACACACTGACACACCTGCGTCCACTGAAGGGGGCGTTATGGACTTACGCAATGCGCGCAGAAACGACCAAATATTGTGCAAGCGTGAATAAATGTCCTGAAATTAACTTTGAAGAGAGTTTAATGCATTGCGTGTGGTCAAACTAACGATGGGTTTGCACGTTATCCGGCACTCACCGCGAGGCACTGCGAACACTATTGGCCACTTAGGTGCACTCGTATGGTGTTTTCATAACAATATACATTTAACAGTTGGTCTGAATTTGTCTATGGATATACATATGTATGTATGCGAGTTTTATCTGTATTTAAAGATTCTTATTTTGAACACATCTGTTGTTTAGGTGAGAAGTTTATGAACGTGTCATATCTCAATTTGGCATTTTTATAACTTTGTCTTTAAGGGCGTGTTTGCAGTTGGTACAATGTTTGAAACACTCAAAAGGAAACGTAGGAGACCATATAAAATATATATAAAGGGTGATTCATTTCTACTTCTTCTACTTTTTTAAGGGGTTATATACAGTTAGAAGACTGAACTACGAATTTTCCAGATTTTTTTCTGAGAAAACTTTTAAAATTAGTTTTAGTAAAAATATGTATTTGGAAAGTTCCGGGAGTTCCTCTCAAAAAAGACGTTTTGCTGTGACACTATATCTTTGTACTGTATCCTCTGAAATTAAAAAAACCAAACAGATTTCGTTGAAATAATGTTAAATATAGTAATTAATCGAAGGAATAAGCAAAATAAAATTGTTTGACAAAATGGCGTTTTCTAAAAAAAAATCGATTTTTGACAAAAATTTCGTCTTTAAATTGTTTATAAAAAATATTTATCAGTGAAAAAATTTTTTTACGATTAATTACTAAGAAATATATTTAAGAAGCTCGTGTTGAAATTTGAGACTAATCGGTTTAGCCGTCTTCGAGTAATGTTGGTCACCGACTTTGAAAGCACCATTTTGAGTAAGCCACGTTTAAAGTTTGGAATGCACTTCCAATTACTCTGAAGCGCCTTTTCAAATTTGCGTGTAACTTCGAAAATATTCATCGGAACGATATGAAATTTTCTGTGTGCATTCATACATACATACATATGTACATTAAGAAAATAAAAATTTCTTAAAATGTTTCTAATACGTAATATATTTTATTAATTATCTTCTCACTTACTACTTCAATATTTTTGAAGAATAAGTCAAATATGTTTTTTGCTCTCATCACATCTACACATATATCAAATGTGCTTTCTTGTTGATGTTGTATAAATCAGTTCATGCATAGACTTTCTGAAACATATGAATATAGAGGGAGCAACTCTTGACAGTTAATAAGAAGACAAAAACATTTCATTCAAACATTTATTTGTTGCTCTAATTACTGATAGCAGGGTTCTTTGAAATCTGTTGACTATCAGGATTAAGTTTTTGAACATGCAGAACATGTAGACACTTTGTAGCTAGTTCTGATATTCTGTCCTGTTACGATCGAAGAAAATTTAAGATCTTGCTAAACCACTAAAGGAACGTTCAAAAGCATTCTTATTTTTAACTATTCACTTATTTTCTTGGAAAATATGGGGCTCTTTGAGAACTCCGGCCCAGGAACTTTTGCTGAACTTTAGTAGTTTTTCAGTTATGTATATTAAACTTATTATGGGACTTGGTTTCTCCTAACTCGCTTCGCTTTACCAATTTAGTGTTTTATATTTCAATTTGTGGTTTAATTAAGGTATTTTATAAATTTTCGATTTTTTGGACTTGACGAATATCCTCGTAAAATCGATGGCTGAGAAGATGGAGAACAACAACATTAAAGCTTCCGAAATATTACATACAATTTTAATATCAAAATCTATATCCTAAAGTATCGCCTCTTTCCTGAAATATGATGTCCAGTCAATCAAAATTTATAAAAAAGTAGTAAGAATTTGTTTTCTAATTATTTCACTACAAATTTTATATTATATTTTTTATTTTATTCACTGCAAATTTTATAGGCAGCTCTTCAAATGCTTAGTTGAAAGTATATCCTTGTTAGTTCTTCCTTTTCGAGAATGTATAACGAATGCAAGTAAATTTAACTGTTTTTTAAAATAGATGAAATTAAATATATTCGGTTGGGGTTCTCAAAAAGCAGTCAGTGTTTTGATGTCTTGATAGAATAAGCGTCCATCTATGGTAACAAAGTTAACAGATATGAAGGAATATTGATTTAACCCAACAAATATCTATAAGTACAAATTTTAGTCGCGACAAAGCGTTAAGGTTTTAAAACTTTACATATTTTTCACTGTCATTGCCAAAGAAGTTTTGTTCGATTCTACTGAAAGAAAGTTCTTGATCACTTTGACGAACCAAAATTTCTTTAAATTTATGTTTTTATAAAAAGCTGCATCCATTGGCTTGGTATTAGCTTTATATGATTGAGCCATACACTTTTGGTGTTAAGATTGTGCAGGCAGACAAATTGTGGGAACGAACATATTTGGAGAGCGTTTTTAATCAAAGGTTATTTCGTTATTCAAATATGTTGTGAGGATTGAAATTTTCTTCTATGTGATAAACATTGGCAATTTTGTTTTGAATACTCTTATATGAGAAGATATTCGGTGTTCATGCGGAGCCTGCAACGTTCTTAATTTCAGACATTTTTTATTACCTCGAAAGCTCTAGATAAGAGACAAACATTGGCTTGGCTTTACTGTTTAGTTTATATCGGAAAACCAGCTAAAAGCGAGAAAGTTCTTGCAAAGTCATCTCTTCTTCAAATAACTTACTAATTCACAATAACAAATTAGGGCTCGAAGAGAAAATAACAAAAATATAATAATCTTCAATAATGCATTGACTTTATGCAACCTGATTGAATCTAATCCGAGTAAAAGTTGGAAGCACTTACGAATGGCATTCATTAATTGCAAGGACGACGGCGATGACTCCTCGTATACTATGCATAATATGGTCGTGGTAGTGGCGGTCTGGGCGGTCGCCCTTAATGGCATTACGTCGCACAAGTACTTTTTGTTGTATTTTTTTGTGACTACATAACAGTTAATGTGACTGAAGGGTGAATGAATTAAATAGAGCGCGGTAATAAGCAGACACATAAATATCGAAACCAAAAGTGGGATTTCCGCCAACTAATGTCCTGATGTTCACTTGTCTGTATGTGAGTATGAATATAAGTACGTTTGTAGATATCTTATGCCAAATGTAAATAAAGTCACAATATCTGACAAAAAATTTAAATGAAGTCACTAGTAATATGAGTGACATGTATAAATAAATATATCATAAATACCCAGCAAGGAACTGTAAAGCTTTGGAAACTGTTACTTTTATACCCTGAAGTGTGTGTTGTGTTTGCCACGAAGTTTGAAACCCTTAGAAGGAGACGTTGGAGATATAAAGCATATACATTATAATAAGTAAGGAAGGGCTAAGTTCGGGTACAATCGAAAATTGTATACTCTTGAAACATGCAAGAATCAAAGCCATGGAAGTGCCTTAAGGTATAAAACGTCAACTAGACTACTATACATAACTCAAACTCTGACCGACATATTCGACATAAGGTTTGTTAGAAAAAGGTTTGGGAGATGGGGTAGTATCGACCCGATATTATCTGTTTTGCTAATACCACTTACAATTAACATGCCACATACTAAAAAAATGAGTCCTAGGTTTCATACATATAATCACCAATCATATGGAGTAAAGACAGCGTATGTTCAAAAAACCTGATATTATTTACATATACATATGAGGGCCAGGTTAAGTTTTCGCTCAATTCTATCTATTTTAGGCACAAAGATACACTGTTATAAGTAAAACAGGCTCTCTCATTTTCATTAAGACAACTCACATTGGCCGATGCGGTATAAAGTCATCCGGAAGTTCGAAAATATTTTACTAGTTATATGCGGGCTCAGGCAAGTATTGACCCAATTCAACCCATTTTTGATATACAGATATACTACAATATTATAAAGAAAAGATTCTCCTTGAATTTCAATTGTATAACGCATACATGGACTGATATTTCGGCTGGCGTCCAAATTTTCATGAGCTAGGGATTTTGAAGAGCTTTTGGTTGGATTTATACTAGTTTTGGTCATAAGGTGGCATACTCGAGAGGCATTATTTGTGCGAAGTTTAAACACGTTATATTAATTGTTTCTTACTTTGTGTACAGGAATGTGAAAGAAAAGCCCACAGGTGCCTCTTGCTACTGCGACTCCTGTACCAAATTATAGTTCTATATCCTAATTTAGAGCTTAGTTATGGCATTTTTTTCGTTTAATGGTGTTTTGTGGGCTTGGCAGCGGTCCGATTATTATTATATATATTAATTTATACTCAAGTTACAGGTTGCTCGTGGGCAGACGGATAAACAGACAGCCACCTGGATTTAAACTTTTTTCGCCATTCTGATCATTTTTATATATATAACCCTATATTATAGTCTGTAGCAACATGCTGCAAAAGTATAAAAATAATCAATAATAATAAATAATAGTGACGTTCCGTATTCGTGTCTGCCTATACATATACATATCCGATTTTGAGTTATCGATCTGAAATTTAGCACACATTATTTTCTCCTCAAGAAGCTGCTTGCTTTTTGAAAGCGCCGGTATCAGACCTCTAGAAGATATAGATGCCATATAAATTGGCCGATCAAAACCAAATCCTTGTACGTATTGTTATTTGACAAGATATCTTCACGAAATTTAGTACAGATTATTGACAAAGGCCGCCAATTAAGAAAGGAATTCTATGCGAAAAACTAATGTGTTATTTATTTCTTGTCATTGGGGTATTATTTGTTTTATTATTTCTTTTGGTTCTTCTGTGAAATATGTACGTAAGGTAACACTGATTATTAGTTAGAATGCAACCCTTTTGTTATTGTGTGAACAAAAATAATTGAACAAAAGTTAAATATTGAATAAAAGTTATTTTTGCACTATATAATATAAAATAAATGGTTAGAAACGAATTAGTGAAGTGTTAGTGGATATAAAAATTAAAAATTTAAGTATAAAATTCATTATAAATCGGAGAAACACTGTTTATTGAAATTGAAATGAATTTTTGATGACTCATGCCCAGCTCTTGACCGATGCTACGGCTGCTACTATGCCGGTCTCTTTCGACCAATTCAGCGATTTTATCGCAATTTTCGACGACAGGCCTTCCGGAGCGTGGCGCATCTTCGACGACCTCTACACCAGAACGAAAACGTTGAAACCATCGTTGTGCGGTGGAAATGGAAACTGTATCGGGTCCATAAACTGTACAAATTTTATTGGCGGCTTGAGATGCATTTTTGCCTTTATCGTAGTAGTACTGTAAAATATGCCGTATTTTCTCTTTATTTTGCTCCATGTTTGCGACGCTATAACTCACGAACGACTTAAAACAAACGACAATTAATCAAACACGTGTTAGCGCGTGAAATGAGCTTTCCAAAAAGGTAAAGCATGACCCGATGCGACGAATAAAACTAGAACTACGCGCTGTCAGCGCCAACTAGCGAAAATACCGCAAGACTTTTTTGACAACCTATTATATATTTTCTTGATCTGGATGACCTTCTCCATCATATCCGTTTTAACCCCGAAAACAGGGGATGCTATTCTAAAATTTACCCGTAATATGGACTGCCACTGACAAATCTTTTAATCGCAAGGAGCAATACAATTACTTTATATACTAAAGCTATACTTGTAGATCTACCACAGTCTGATCAAGGTTACCGGAACGAACTCCGATTTATATTTTTCAAAGGACTACAACAATAGCAACAATACAGACCATCCTCACAGTTTCCGTACTCAAAATCTTTCGAGCTATGTACTTAATTGTGAGGTTGGTCATTGAAAAAAAAACATCGCCGAAAATCGATAGTCTTAAACCGACTTAATGCCTGCGAGACGGATTTGCGACAAAAATTTTACTACGAAATACGCGCTTACGAAACTGGGTACTTTCAGATTTTACTACCATAAAATAAAATTGTATCAAATGTGCTACATTTCGACCATCTGCAAGCTGAAACGCGAGTATTGTTCGTGTCATCGTGCTTGTCCTGCGTTTTTCGCGCCTATATCTCGCCTAACTATGTATGTATGTATGTAGATTTACCGCGGTAGCACATTTTGCTATAATGTCACTAAATATCCCTGCAGGCTTTAGTTTGGTCGGTCGTTGTAGTTGCTGACGTTTTTCTCCACTGCATTTCACGTTTTACACGCCTACGCGCTGCTTCCCCCACACAACATTTAAAGTTTCGAAATGATTTTGTTAGGGAAAATGTTAACACCCTTTTGAATTATTACCGTTAGCCTGCAACCCGTCACCCGTTTGTCTACCAACGAAACGCCAGCGATATGTTTATGACGTTGTTGTTGTTTTTGGTACACTCCTTAAGCACTATTGTTACTTTGGTCGCATTTAGTTGAGGCTTTTTCATTTGTTGTTGTCGGTTTGTGCGTGTTTGTTGCTTTCATTTGAAGTAAATAGAGCACTTAGCGGAAACTGCAAACAAATTATTGCACTTGCATACACTTAAAGGATTACATGGTTGAATATTGTGTTGCGTGCTTAGTGTCCTTATGCCATTAGCCATCAAAACGCTAGCGGCTGGTGTGAGCTGGCGACTGGTGCGATAATGCACTGGGTGCGCTGCTACACCACACCCACTCGCTGCGCCGATGTCCTGCCCAAATGGCATAACAGCGGGCTTTTAAACATATAAACATACATATACACACAATCACACAGTTGGTAAATGGAATGCAGGCAACGGTAAATGCTCGTCGGCGTCCTCGTCGTTTTTGTCATCGTGGCCAATGAATGAGTGTAAGTTATTTAATGGATTCGGCTTAAGTGCTGCATTGACATTTTGATAAATGCTTCATAACAGATGCGCACACCAGCAATTCTGACACACACGACTGCTACATGTACATATGCATGTGTGCATGTTGGTCGGTAAGTCATTCGTAATGGGGTGGTGTCGGTTGAGCGCCGTTTCGCTTTTATGCTTTGTTTGCTTAAATCACTTTGACGAAATGCTGAGTTGTTGTTGTCTCTTATTTTTATTTTGCGAATGCCCCTTGTTGTTTTTGTTTATGTAAGTGCCATTGTTGTTGTTGGAAAATCTAAAATGATATATTTAGGGCTTGAGTCGTGATTTGAGTATCGGCACAAAGGCGGAATTAAGTTATTCTATACGTTCAATTGAAAAAGTTAATGTTAAATATAATAATCCACTGAGAGCGCTTACTCAATTTGAAGATAAATCACATTGTGGGTATTTGTGCTGCGCTCACGTTTGGTAGGCAGCCCGTTTGCACGACACAAACCTGTAGTATTGTTAACAGTTCAATTTTCTTGGCATAAATCAATAATTATGATTAAATGTCTAAAATATATTTTCTTAAGTTCGATGGCTGATTCACAACTAGGCCGTCATATTGAGGGAAAATAGCACACTGGATGTCTTACAATCAATCTTTGGTTAAGAGGATCTTGTGACAGCGCATGAACTAATGGGAGCCCAGCGCTGACCAAGCTCTAGTGTAGCTCAGCTATCCAGTAGTAGAATACACGAGAAGATTCGAACACCGCCCATCCATCCCATTCTGCTAACAGCAGGATTAGGGTGCATTTCATTACCAGCTCGTTAGCTTTACAGTTACCTGCGATTCCGCAGTGGTCTGGCATCCACACAAGTTTAATCATAAAATGACACGATGTCATTGTTAATTTGAGTTGAGGAAATCCTTAACCATCCTTGAAAGCACTGTTAGTGAGTATAAAGCTAGTATCGCCGTCCTGCCCAGAGTGGATTGGATAGTCACTTCTCTAAAGAAGGCTGCACTCCGGCACAGCAAATCTACCGCCACTTTAATGGCGGCAATGTCGGCTTAAAAAACACTACAATAGTTAGTAAGTCTACAACCAACCTTCCCTCTAAACTTTCACCCATTCCTAAAGAAGCTCACTGCCCATTTCATTCATCGGCTTCTACCCACCCATACATCCTCGCAGGTGTGTAGGCAGATAAAAAGTTTGGTTTGCTGAATCCGTGTACCAAAAGTTGCCGTATGATGTCAGACTGTGCATGGATTTCTGAATGTTCAGACGCATGTTCATTTAAAAACCCAGATTCATTGAATCTGATTTCAACTTTCGTGGCCAAACTCCTTCCGGCGATATTAATGAGTACTATATGCAGAGAGCCTTTCGAGCTTCCTTGCAAGTGTTGTCTCTTTTGGGGCCCATCACCACATAAATATCGAACATAATGCGCTTGACTATTATGTCGTAGGTAAATAAAATCATCTCAGTTACTCAGCTACTTGCAACTGCCCAATTAGTCACGGCGCTGAGATACCTACTCCAACCAATAACTTTTTTTGACCATCCATCTTCATTCAGTCACCACAATCCTCAAGATTTTCAGCGCTGACGACTACCTTTTTGTATTCGTATATCCAAATAATGACGTTATTTCCAAAAACCTGTAACTTCAGTGGAGGATTTTGTCCAAGAGTGCTACGAAAAATAATAAATTTTTTTCTTCAAAACTTTTTGTTGTATATTCATAAATTTTGAAAACAATTTATGAAATGATTTGTTGATTCCCAAAAACCGATTTTTAAGCCTGTTGTGCTCCTTAATTAACAACTCACCAGAAAATGAATTGTAATTTTTAAGTTAAAACGGAGCTTCACTTTGGTCGCCCTGAAACACACTGCATCAACACTTTGCCCAGTGTGTTCGAAACGTAATTTGAAAACAACAGAAAGGTATAAAATACGCCGTTCCAAGTCATGTTGGCATCGGTCTTCCTTGTGGGTTCCAGTCAAGCGACCTCTTGGTGATGATTTCTGGAGTCTTTCTTAAAGTCTCGTGCATACAGATCGTTGGTTTGTTCAATATGGATTTGGCATTTGTTACTTACTTTGTTACTTATGGTATGAGCCAGGCAGGATGCTGTCGATTAGGGTTTGGAATCTCTGACTAACTTCACGCATGCAGATAATATTCAGCACTATATATGTGTCTTCGGGAGCTTGCTTATACCGGTTGCAGCTACTCAACCACCTTCTTTGCCTTGCTCATTGGACAGTTGACACCCGATTCGGCTTTCATGTCAGCTGTTGTAAAGTTTCCGAGGTGAAAACAGTTTCGTACCGCAAACTTGAACTAGAATGGTTGAGTCAATCCGTAAGAGTTGTTGAGATTCTCTGCTGGGTGTCTAATACCACACGACAATTTCCAAGCATTGTTTTTTTTTTTAACAACTTCGATTATATCGTCATTAACATAAATCGATGGACGACTCGCATAAATTTTTGAAGACTTCACAACTTTCACGGAATGCTTTGTGCAGCTCAAATAGTTGGGTTCGTGATAAAGTAGACTTCCCAAAACACTTTTACAACATTTTCAATATATTATATATTTCGGCTATGTCTTCTGGTTTGTCGAAGGTAAGACTGCCGAGATGTTTTTATCTCCGTATTGCAAAGGCTAGACAATGGAGTAGAAAGTGTTTGGATGTTTCCATCTCACCCTCTCTATACAACTTTGACTAAGTATGTAGATCTCCTGCCTTCTAAGCGCAAGCAATGTCCATTGGCCCAGTACTAAAGCGCGAAACGTCAATTGCAAAATCCAACTCGGACCCATTCCGATCTGAGCAGGACAAAGTTGTCACCTCTGACTAGCTCATCGGTTTTGCGGTTGTCAGCGATTCTTCAATGACCAGGCACCCAAACGAGTCTGATAATAAAGTAGCTTGATGCTTTTTCTAGTGAGGATAGATCTCTGTCTAGCTTTGATCGCACAGATAGCGACATCCATACTTTTATACGTATCAAGGGATAATGCGTATCTGTATTCAAATATGACTACTTAGAAAGTTCACTAAGTGCCTCAGAATTGTTACAAGCTTCTACATTCTTTAAAACAACAACTAAGGAGGTTTATGAAGACGAATTACAAGGATGGGATCAAAGAAAATTATATGTAAGCACGTATGGAGGCGTTACTGCTAACTGCTTTGATTTCATACACATGTGAGTGTTTATGTAATATTACACGTAGTGTTTAAAAAAGCCGTAAAAGTCGATCGCCTGCTTACTTACTTTCTGTGCATAAACTAAGTTAAGTTAAACACTTTAACTAAATGCTGCAATTAAGTAGCACACGTGCCAGACACTCAGCCAACGAGTAATTCAATATCGAGTGAAACCAAGCGCTCAAGTCAGCAAAACACACACACAAACCTGCGTATGTAAATGGCTAAGTAGTTGGTATGTGTATGCCCCCTCAACCCCAATCATTGATGACTACTTCCTTTAGAGTTCCACATATGGCGTGGCTTTGCGTGGCGTTGCAAATAATCGTAATGCGATAATACTGGCAAAAAGAAGCCACTAGCAATTACGACGCGACGCCGCTGAAGATGAGTAGGTCGAGTAAGTAACACGCTTCGCTGGCAACGCTCTGTGGCTAAGCGAAATGCGTTAAACAAGTGCAATTTCTACTTATCATTTGCCATTTGTACCTTAACTTGCCTCCGAACCGAATGTCACGGTCATACTTCCGGTGTGTGTGTTTATGTGCGTGGGCGAACATGAACGAACTTACGCAGGTGCTTTTCGTTAGTGGCTAGTAAGTAAGTGAGGTCACCGTACACATACACAGCCACCCATCCGCACACGGAGTGCGGCGCACTCTTAATGAGCCGGCACAAAGGTGAGGCGAAGATGTGCTCTTTGCCTGCTAACAAAAAGACGTTTACGTTAATGAGCACAACAGGCATTTAACCGAAAGAGCTTGCCGTTGCCATAAAAAGGAACACTTTGCCACTTTAGTGTTGCGTAATTAAAAACGTTGGCCATGAAATATTAACCCACCTCTAGATTTTGTACCGAGCACCAGAATTGCGGAATTGCGGATGTATGGTGCACTTGGCAAATGCAAAGTTGGTGGAACAAAAAGAAATGAAAAAGCAATAACGAGAGCAAAAACAAAACTGTCGCACAAAAAAATGTGTAATAAAAGTAAGCAGCTAAAAGCTGCGCATTTACGGAATGCTTAGCCGAGACTCATAAGGATATGTGCGAAACATGTGCTTTTCATGCAATATCATTTACTTGATTCAATTGTTGTTGTACGAGTATTGTGAAATAAAAGTCTGAAAGAAAGTCAGTCAAGATGGGTGCTCACAAGTAAATACTTACATACATATATAAATTGTTATGAGAAGGCATTAGACAAACGTAAAATTTTTATACTCATTAGGGTGAGCCAAAAAAAATATATTAACATTTAGGTTTAATGGGTTAAAATGAACACTGAATAAAAAAAATGAAAAATTCACGAAGATTTTTTAGGAATTTTTATACTCTACAACAGGGTTGGAAATAATGCATTAAAAAGACAATTGATGGATAATAAATTAAAAATTATTTTTTAATACGAAATATTAAAATTTTAAATTTTTAATAAAAATCAAAATCCTGGTTCCAATTCTTTCTTATTGTTAAATAACAAATGTTAATCCTAAGTTTACGGAGGCTGCTATATATATTTCTGGCCTAGGCAACACTAAGTGTTGCCAGGTGCAATCTGACATTTCCATTGGAAAGTTTGACATTTTTTAGCATAACATCACTCAGAACGTTTTGTCATTTAATCATGAATTGTTTTATTTACAGGGAATTAAAAAATTCATCTCGGCCAAAAAATGGAATTAACTCGTGAACATTTTCGTGCGACCATTTTTCACAACTTTCGACGTGGATTATCACGACAAGGGTGCATCGATGAACTAAAATCTTTGTATGGCTATGAAGCACCATCCTATAGCACTGTGAAAAACTGGTACAACGAATTCAATCGTGGCCGACGCTCGCTCAAAGTCGAATTCCGTGAAGATCGTCTAAAAACAGCCGTTGTGCCAGAAAGCATCGATGCCGAACTTGAACTGATAATGCAAGACCGTCATGTAACATACCTTCAGATAGAGGCATGCCTATGCATTTTTCGCACCAGCATACATTCGATATTGCATGAACACCTGGCCGTAAAAAAGGTTTGTTCTCGTTGGATCCTGAATTTGACAATCGCTCAAAAAAAGGCTCGTGTCGATTGGTGTAAAGAAATGGTGAAAAAATACGATCGCGGTGCTTCAAAAGACGTTTATGAGATCGTCACAGGTGACGAATCATGGATCTATGCGTATGAGCCCGAAACAAAACAGCAATCGAGTCTTCCAAGACGAGCCAAATCCAACGAAAGTTGGTCGTGGAAGAAGCACTTCGAAGCCAATGGTCGCCTGTTTCCGCGGCAAAACTGGTCATGTGGCGACTGTTCCGCTTGAGCAACGTAGGACGGTCAATTCTGAGTGGTACACCCCCATTTGTTTGCCTGAAGTCTTCGGAGAAATTCGAAAAACGAACAAGAGAAGACGAATCATTGTGCACCATGACAATGCGAGCTCTCACACATCGGCTCAAACCAGCGCCTTTTTGACCGGCCAAAACGTCGAATTGATGGGTCATCCGCCGTACAGCCCTGACTTGGCACCCAATGACTTTTTTTATTCCCACACATCAAGAAAATAATGCGTGGTCAACGATTTTCGTCACCAGATGCTGTTGAAGCATTCAAAAACCATGTTTTGGAGGTGTCTCAATCGGAGTGAAAAAAGTGCTTCGAAAATTGGTTTGAGCACATACAAAAGTGTATAAATCTTGATAGAGAATATTTTGAAAAACAATAAAACCATTTTCGTTGATAAATATTCCTATTTTCATTATTAGGCCAGAAATATATATAGCAGCCCTCGTATAATTAAAAATAAAAAATCGGCTTTTGAATTTTAAATTATTGCGCGCTTGCGTTCTTCGTATCCTATTATTTTGGTTCAGTTCTGAAGAGGAAAGCTTACTTTTTTTGTTCAGTTTCAGTTAGAAATATGTCTGTAAATCTTTCCTTTTAACTCATTTCAGCTTTTGATAAGTAAAATATTATTAAATAATTTATAAATAATAAATTTTTTATTCTGATTAAAAATTAATTTTGTTGATTCCAATTTTCGGATTAAATAATTAGATTTCCAATTTTAATCCGATTTTGTGACTAATTTTTTTAACAAAAATTTTTTAATTTAAAAAATTTGCAATCCACAATGCAAAATTTATCCTAAACAGTTAAAAAATTACATTTAGGTTTGATAAAAAAAGATCTTTACATGTTATTTATATGGGAAACTTTGAATGCCCACCGAAACCTTTTAATTTAAGCAAAAATTCCTGCCTTGCAGCAATATTTTTTCACAGTGTATAGGTTGATGTTAACTTATAAATTCCATATTATTTTATTTATTTTTTTTTTTGCTCACCCTAATATACATATTTACATATCCTTTATTTATATATATACACACATAAATAAATTTGACTAAGTTCAACGTTACTATTGTCTACATTGTTGAGTGCTATAAAAGCCAGCTGGTTCGCCGGCGTCGTTATTGTCCATAATTAATTATATAGAGAATACCGTAAAATTAGGTAATTTTTTCATTGTAACCTGTTGCGTACAGAAACAATTGTGAATCACGATTTTGCGCACCTGTTGAGCTTTTGAACAATTAATATTGAGGTTAAAAAACATATCTTCTTTTATGTTGTTGCATCAGAGTTTAGCCGCTTTTTCAGGTGGCATCACTCGGTCCTTGCGTCACTTGATTTTGTTTGTCTTTTTTCTTAAGCAAAGAGAGTAGCTATTTTCAAAGTCTTTATACAAATCCTTTCTTGCTTTTTTAACCAGTTTTCCGTTATTGATTTCAATTCCCCAATGAATTCTTTAGATTGTTGGTAAAGATGGTGGTATATTTATACCCTGAACAGGATATATTAAGTTTGTCAGAAGACCCTATATAGTATATGTATATATAAATGATCAATATGTTGAGCTGAGTCGATTTAACCATGTCCGTTTGTCTGTATGTCCGTCCGTCCGTATATATACGAACTAGTCCCTCAGTTTTTAAGATATCCTTTTGAAATTTTGCAAACGTCATTTTCTCTTCAAGAAGCTGCTCATTTGTCGGAACGGCCGATATCGGACCACTATAACATATAGCTGCCATATAAACTGAATGATCGAAATCAAGTCCTTTTATGGAAAACTTTCACATTTGACAATGTATCTTCACCAAATTTGGTACAGATTATTTTCTAAGGCAACAATGTAATCTCCGAAAAAATTGTTCAGATTGGATTACTATAGCATATAGCTTCCATACAAACTGAACACATAGTTACTAAAAGAAATGCACCTGTGAAGGGTATATTCGCTTCGGTGCAGCCGAAGTTAACGTTTTTCTTGTTTTTCTATAAACAAAGAGAGTAGCTATTTTCAAGCCAAGCTGTGTTAAGTTAACAAATCCTTTCTTGCTTACAAAAAGCTTTTAAACCAGTTTTCCGGTTATTGATTTCAATTCCCCAATGAACTCTTCAGATTGTTGATAAGCGCTCAAGGTAAGTATATTTTTAATTATCAATAATTACCAGACATGATTGCATATTTCGCGTTACCACTATTCGAGAGTTAAAACATCTGTTAGATGATAGTGTTAGTTGAACTTATACATATAAGATCTTTTTATATACATTATCTTAGCTTGCTATGCTTGAGCTCTACTGCTCTTCCCATGTTTTAAGGAATCGAAGTTAACTGTTGTATAAAAATTGCGCAGAAAAGTTCATACATAGTAGTTTAAAGAAGGGCATTTTTCTGCAAACTTGATTTCATTTTTCATAACAATTGCTATATATTGCGGTTCAGTGATCTACTGTTTCGCTAACATTTTTGTACAACGATTGGTTTTTTTCTTCAAAATAGCCCACAGTATCGATGGTTACCCGTTTAGCTTCGCTACACTTCTGTGCTTCGAGCATTTTCTTGAGGTTTTGGACTAGGAAGTAAACAAAATTCGAAGAATTCTAAAATATTCGTCATCATTTCCCAAAATAATTTAAATATTTACATATAAAACATATACGCACAAAATAATTCAGCTCATCATGCTGATTATTTATGTATATACATATATATTTAATTTCCATATCCAAGTTTTCGAAATTTTCTGTAAAAAGCAAAATATTTCAATCGCCTAGAATAAAAATGAAATTTATCAGTCGTTCATTTCTACAGCAAAAAAAAATTTGGCATCAAAAAAATTTGAAATTTATTTCTACAGCATTTTATTGTTTTGCGCTATTTGTAAACGATTATACGCAAGGGATCATGTTTGAAAGGTTTAATCAATATCCCAATACACTCACCATTTTAGACTCAGTTTAATGGTTGCACAATCAAATAATAGACCGTACGAATTCCTTCAAAAATACCTTTCTAACAATCTGTTGCATCCACTTAAGCCACTTTCAAAAACAATTTCTGCCTTACATAGATATTCAAATCTATGAGCAAGTGTATACATACTTATTATATACATATATCATATACATTTATCCACGCATTTGTAGTTCTTCAAAAAACATCCCTCCGTCAGTTGGTCTCACTGAAGTTGACTTCCATAGTTTGTTTAATACTTGAACATTACCGTGAAAACCAGCCGTTGGCGTTACGCATGTTGATACCGACCATCCGGAAAAAGGCACGAAGGTAAATGGTGAATTCCACACCTTATTGAAAATGAAATACAAAGTGAATCACCGGTGGGAATAGGACCGAACGCTCATAAAACTTCAACCCTGTCAAGGAAGGTTAAAGTCGTGTGGTTTTGGTTTGTAGCACACGATGTACATACTACTTGAATGTGTGTGACATTAAGGTGCCTCAAAATTTTACAAGTTCTATGAAATTACTTTTAGATTTTGAGTGAATAAAAGGTTGTTTTTGAATTTACTTAGATAATTAAAATTGATGTTACATTTAAGTGGAACGTATATTCGTATCATAATTAGATACTACAGTATCCAGTTCCATTGATATTTCTTATTTATTGCCTCCAACAGTTCAAAAACTAGACACCTGATAATATGCATTGTTTTCTTTTTTATCTACATATATCTTAACAAAATATCTGAGTATCATATTGAAAGTCTTTACAACACTCCTTTACTCTAAGTATGGTTGTTATAAATTTTAATCAATTGTATCTTAACTTTATGATATCTTGGGTGATTTCGCTTGTTCAAAGTCGAGTTAGGTTAATACCGATTAATTTTATTACTACACTATGACACTTGGATTGCTGTAAACAGTACTTTGTGAAGGCAGACAATTTATTTCAATTATAACTCATCATCAATCTAAAACATTTTATTTTCATTTCCCATAGATCACCTGTTGTTTTAGCTTAGCAGTCAAGAAGGAAGTTGCGATAGAGCCTGATTCAACTGCTATGAAACATTTACGTTCTTTAAAAATACATCCAACACATATTTGAAATAAAATATAGATATCTGAACGAAGCTTTGTAAACAGACAGATTATTTACTAAAGCAAACTTAGACATAAACATACTATACCGATATACCGGAACTAATTAAACTGCTTTGCATCTTTTAGGGAGTGAGTTTTGAAGTTACAAATATTATATAACGAAAAAATATTTATGAAGCTGGTTATCGTGGTGATTTGACTCATTGATTTAACAGCTTAACATATTTTATTCAAAAATTGTTTTTTGGTATGTATCTAGTTATGGATTGAAAGCCATTCAGAAACTCCACAGTTTTTTTTTTAAACTCCTCCAAAAACTCCGCTGAATTCCAGTTATCTCGAAAACAAGTATTTTTAGTTGGATTCGACTCATATTTGAATTATATATGTAAGGTGGCAACGCCGGCCAAAAGAGGACAGTCTGGCAGGAAGAGATGAGGAAGAGAATACGCGAAGAGTCAGTCAGCAGCAGCGTCGGACGTATTTAATTTTGTGAGAGCTGAACTAGAAGTTTTGTATAATTAATCTCATTTTTGTAATTAATCTCATTTTGTGTTAATAAACTTTGGTCCAATTGTAAGAATTATTCTTTATCCAAATTTTTTCTCTAGTTGGCGTCAACGTTGATATTAAATTTTTTGTGAACCATACAATATTTTTAAAATTTGTAATTTTTTACTCTGACTAATATAATATACTCCATTTACTACTAGGAAAATACTTTGTACCCATAACTACCATATACTTGTATGTTACAATACACATGTAAATAAATATATACACAGTTCACCGCCATAACCAGAAGAGGAGAGTACACAGCCAGACAATCCGTCATTTGTTGCAATGGTCAAAATAGAGGAGGCGTCTAACGAGGATAGTGGGAGTACATTGGTGGTTGTTTTGGGCCAGAATTCAATGAGCTCCATTGAAATTGTATTGCAATGCGTCGTAAAGGCTCGCGTTGATGGCACAAAATACAGCATGGCAAAAAAAAAACTATGAATGGGGCGCTACCGAAAGAACCATCTGTTGGAGGAGTTGTGTGGCCATAAACCCTTAAGGGGTGAATTTCTATGAACTGAAAGCCATTTAACATAGCGAGTGAAAAATGTGAAATGCAAAACTTTTACAGATAAAGCCGACAGCTTATTGCATGCAACGCATACCTATAAGCTGACTCTAACGTAAGTATTGTTGCGTGTGTATATTTTTATGAAACAACTAAGGAATGACTATGTTCGGATGTAACCGAACATTTCATACACTTGCAATTTGCCAGGACCAAAGCCAGGGAAATACCTTAAAGTGCAAAACCTCAACCAGAGGATCGGAATCGTAGACCAATTTCACAATTTAACATACATCTTCTTCTTAATTGGCGTAGACACCGCTTACGCGATTATAGCCGAGTTAACAACAGCGCGCCAGTCGTTTCTTCTTTTCGCTACGTGGCGCCAATTGGATATTCCAAGCGAAGCCAGGTCCTTCTCCACTTGGTCCTTCCAACGGAGTGGAGGTCTTCCTCTTCCTCTGCTTCCCCCGGCGGGTATTGCGTCGAATACTTTCAGAGCTGGAGTGTTTTCGTCCATCCGGAAAACATGACCTAGCCAGCGTAGCCGCTGTCTTTTAATTCGCTGAACTATGTCGATGGCTAACGCGCAAAGGACCATAAATCTTTCGCAGAACTTTTCTCTCGAAAACTCGCAACGTCGACTCATCCGTTGTTGACATCGTCCAAGACTCTGCACCATATAACAGGACGGGAATTATGAGTGACTTATAGAGTTTGGTTTTTGTTTGTCAAAAGAGGACTTTACTTTTCAATTGCCTACTCAGTCCGAAGTAGCACCTGTTGGCAAGAGCAATCCTGCGTTGGATTTCCAGGCTGACATTGTTGGTGGTGTTAATACTGGTTCCTAAATAGACGAAATTATCTACAACTTCAAAGTTATAACTGTCAACAGTGACGTGAGTGCCAAGTCGCGAGTGCGACGACTGTTTGTTTGATGACAGGAGATATTTCGTCTTGCCCTCGTTCACTGCCAGACCCATTTGTTTTGCTTCCTTGTCCAGTCTGGCGAAAGCAGAACTAACGGCGCGGGTGTTAAGGCCGATGATATCAATATCATCCGCATACGGCAGCAGCTGTACACTCTTATAGAAGATGGTACCTTCTCTATTTAGTTCTGCAGCTCGAACTATTTTTTCCAGAAGCAGGTTGAAAAAGTCGCACGATAGGGAATCGCCTTGTCTGAAACCTCGTTTGGTATCGAACGGTTCGGAGAGGTCCTTCCCGAACACCAAAAGCTCCGTCAGAATCGGGAAGGACCTCTAAAAATAAAAAAAAAAAATTTAACATACATATTTAGTTATTTTTAATGAAAGTTTGAAGATCTTCTATTAGGTATATAGGAGATAGTATTGACTCGATTTTATATATTTTTTCCAATAAAAAAAAATGTTCCAAAGGTTTCATCAAGGTTGCTCACATATCACAATCATTTGGAGTAAGGTCAGCCGAGCGTCCCAAAATCTTGATATTGAGCTTTCGCCCAATTTTATCTACTTTAGGCACTAAGATACGCTGTTATGAGTCAAACACGCTCTCTAAATTTTATTACATAAGATAACTAAAATATTGACTGAAATATGTGGTATAAAGTCACCCGGAAGCTCTTTACATTAAGTATATGGGAACTTAGTATTGACTCGATTTAACCTATTCTCGGACATACCATTGTCAAAAAAGGATTATCCCTAAGTTTCAATTGTATATCTACCACATTTACCGATATTTGCAGTAAAAAGTCAACTATAGATACTGGTGTCGGTACGTAAGAGCTTGGACATTTTTTTTGTATTTAGATAGTTTTTGTTCATAAAATGGCGTACTCTAATGACATTATTCGTCCAAAGTTTTATCTCGTTATATTAATTTCTTCTTGATTTGTACACTCGATAGTGAAAGAATCAGATGGAATTTAAAATTGTGTTATATGGTAAGTTGACGTGCTTGTACTCCGATTTCGATCATTTTCACACTGTAATATAAAAATATTACAGGAATGTCAAGTACCAAGTTTGGCTGAAATCGGTCAGGTGGGTCTTGAGATATGTAGTTCCACCTAAAAGTGGGCGGTGCCACGCCAATCGATTTTACACCGGTTCCTTTAAATTTACCGTTATGTGGAGAATGAGCAGGTTTATCATCCGATTTCATCAGTAGGAGTTCTTATAATATATAGTTTAGGTAAATTTGGCTGTTGTAGCTTTAGTGGTTTAGGAGATATGGACATTAAACTTATTAGAAGGCGGGAACTTTTTAAAATTTTTTTGCCCACACGCAAAAATTACCTAGGCCAAGTTAGAATTGTATATCCTAATTTAGTGTTTAGTTATGGTACTTTACATATACGTTTTCGGTTAATGGCGTTTTGTGGGCGTGGCAGTGGTTCGATTACCCCCATCTATGAACTCGTTCTCTTTTGGTTTGCCAAGGAACGTGCATACCAAGTTTCATCATAATATCTCAATTTTCACTCAGATTACAGCTTGCACGGACAGACAAATAGACAGTTACCTGGATTTCAACTTGTCTCGTCAAACAACAGTTAAGTAGGTGAACAAACCTTTATACTATCGAGCAACATGTTGCAAGAGTATAAAAATGAAATTTATTCCAGAGCGGTACTCTATTTAGACGGGGCTTCATTTCAGTATATTTTTATCAGCTATCTGATTAAGTTTACATATTTACTAGTGAGTATTCATTCAATACACTTACATTGTCATTATGTTTAGACATCAGCTTATGAGTACATATGTATGCAGAATTTTTGACTCTTAGGTTCATAATTATGTAATATTCAGAGAGAAGTCCATTTAAGGTTTATGGTATTTGTGTAAAAATATTTTCTTGTGGCGTATAGGTTAATCTGAGTTATCTATAACTCATCAAGTAAATACGCCAGAAGAATTAAATTTCACATCAGAAATGGCACAAAAGGGCATCACACCTAATATTATCCTGAGATTCCTACGTTACTGTGTGAAAATGGGCAAAATCGGACTCCAACTACGCCTACTTCCCATATAACACAATTTTAAGTTCCATCTGATTCTATCACTTTCCAGTATATAAAACATGCCACAGTGAATATACCGGCAAAAAACTTTGCACTTAGAGTGCCTTTAAAGTTTGCCTTCTCATGCCTAAAAATTTTCAAAACTGGACTATAACTGATGTTGAGCTGTTGACGACAGTAAGCTTGGCTTACTTTTTACTAAAAATATCGGTCAATTTGTGAAATATATCATTGAAACTCGGAGAGAATAGTATGCCTGTTGGTCCGAATTGGAGCGAATTGGCTCAATACTTCCCTTAGTCATCATCTAACTAACGTAAATTCAGTTGACTGGGTTATCTTAATGAAAATCAGACATAATATTTTTCTAATAACAGTGTATCTTTGTGCCAAATTGTGATTAGATAAAATCGGGTGAGAATTCGTCCTGGCTCCATATAACCAATATAAGGATTCTCAAATCAAAATCAATTCTTCGGTTGGCTTTATACTTAATAATAGGTTGTCAAAAAAGTCTTGCGATATTTTCGCTAGTTGGCGCTGAAAGCGCGTAGTTCTATTCGTCGCATCGGGTCATGCTATACCTTTTTGGAAAGCTCATTTCACGCGTTAACACGTGTTTGATTGATTTTCGTTTCTTTTAAGTCGTTTGTGAGTTATAGCGTCGCAAACATGGAGCAAAATAAAGAGAAAATACGGCATATTTTACAGTACTACTACGATAAAGGCAAAAATGCATCTCAAGCCGCCAATAAAATTTGTGCAGTTTATGGACCCGATACAGTTTCCATTTACACCGCACAACGATGGTTTCAACGTTTCCGTTCTGGTGTAGAGTTGGTCGAAGATGCGCCTCGCTCCGGAAGGCCTGTCGTCGAAAATTGCGATAAAATCGCTGAATCGGTCGAAAGAGACCGGCATAGTAGCAGTCGTAGCATCGGTCAAGAGCTGGGCATGAGTCATCAAAAATTCATTTCTATTTCAATAAAAAAAAATTCAATAAAAATACCGCAAGACTTTTTTGTCAACCCATTATATTGAAAAATATGTGGAGGTATCTTAGTGAAATTCAGAGAGCAGCTTTTTTGGTAATATTACCCGTTACTCTCAGACGTACATATACATACCTAATATAAGAATTTTAAACTTTCGGTTGGCTTTATACCGTTTAGATTGGTCAATATGAACATGTTAGGAAAATAATGTTAAAATATAGTACTGAATACACTACAGCTTGATGCCAAAAATGTGTGAAATCGATACAGGAATTATTTTGAACATATATCTGTAAGTAGGCTAAAATATAAGTACATTTACCGAAACATGATTCAGAGGACATGTAACAGAAATGTGAAAACTAAACTAATATATGACTATTTTGTCGAATACTCGGTGTTGCAGCGGAGTGTCGTCACATACTTTAAAACTTCATCAAATTATTTAGTGTCAGCTGATTTAGACACATAATTACATTCGCCACTCATCACAATATTTGTATCATCACTTTCAATAACCTCACCAGCGTTGTCTCGAGGCAGATGATTCGAACAGTAAATAAAAATCCTTAAAATAATATTTAGAAACGAGTTTATGTCATTTTAATTGTTGTCTATGTACAAATTAATATGTTGGCATGGTTAACTTTTTCTAGACAAATTATTTGCGACATTATTTGAATAGTTGGAAAGCGTATTTTTTATTTCATATGCCACACTTTCTAATCATAAAAGGGCCACAATTGCAAACACTAAGGAATAAAAAAACTTTGAAGTATTCATTGTTTTCATATAAAAGTTTATAGATTTGGTACGTCTGTATGTATTTATGTATGAATATATGTATGCAAATAAATCGTTTACATGGCTTGGTATCTACCGCATTTTTATGGTTACACTAAAAGTATTTTTTTTTTGTTTTGCTGCTTTTTGTGTTTTTACGTTTTTTGCAAAGGATGTGAAAGTTATCCTTTTGAATTCATCTCTGACTTCAAAAGTTTATTGTAATCGTTATGAGAATCTCATTCAGAGGGTGACTGGTCGACTTGTCAATGGTATTCGGTAAATGTATGTGTATGGATATGTATGCTACAACTACCTACAAACATATCCTTTTTGTTAGCGACTGCTATTGTTCGGACTATTGTAAACCTTATTGGTGCATGAGGAGGTGTAGGAGGAGGCTCAAAGGTTTACACAAAAACAGCAAATACGTAAATACAGGTACATAAATATGTATGTATACAGTTATACCCTTCAAGAATTGTGATATATTTCAAATTTTCGTAACATAAAAATACATATTTCACCTTTAGCATGAGCTACTCCATTTCAAGTAAGGAATTGGATTTTGCATCTGTTAAGAGTTAAATTAGCATCTAGGTGTTCGGAGAATTTAAAGGATTTATTTGTAATTAACTCAATCAGCGAACCTTCTACCCTCTAACTAACGTAATGATTGCCTGACCTTTCTGTTCTGGCCTTGGTCTTAAGACTTTCATATTCCAGAAAGTTGTTTAATCATTTCAGATATATGTATGTATGTACATATATATGTATGGAATAGGGACCTATTTTGGAATTCATGAATGATTCATTCGGATCTTCACATACCGATACCCATTAAAAGGTATTTTAAAATTTTGCAGTTTCATAGATTCTAGAAAGAGCCCAAGCTTTTGACAACAAATTTTGCTATTACTGCAATACTGAAGAATCATACTTTCATCATTTGCGGTCCATGTTCTGCATTCTGCTGACTCCATTTTACCAAGTTTCTGAAAGTATAATCCCTGGTGTAACTTCACTGTGTATGATAACAATTCACCACTTTCGAAAAGTAGAAGCCCTTTGCCATAGTCTGTATAGAAATGTGGAGAACAGTTTGTCCGAGCCCGTTGCTGTATTTATTTCAAAAAATATGTCCCTCACTATGTATTTATTTAAATTTTGTAAATACAGTAGAGGCCCGCTAATCCGGATCATTAAAACCGGCCCCTATCCGGAATATAAGGAAATCCGGATTACCAAAGACATATCAGAACTATGCATTATGAAAAAATATTTATAAATTTCTGTTTGTTTATTATAACAAATAATACACATGTTCCAAAAAAACAAAAAAAACTTAAACCAATAAAGCATACAAGCGAATGTAGTGAATAATAAACATGTGATCCGGATTAAAGAAAACGGATAGAGAATGTCGGTCCGGATTACAAGGGACATAATAGAAATTTTGAGTTTTTTAACCCTGTCCGGATTACAGTGGAATCCGGATTAGGCCATGTCCGGATTAGCGGGCCTCTACTGTACCAGGCGTAAAAATCAAGATTCATAAAATGGTAGTTATACACATTAATTTTCGAATATCAATGAGAACTCTTTAAAGTCATTCGGTGTTCCGTGGAAAGGTTCTTTGAAATGTATGTAGATATGTTGCCGGCTTATATTATACATAGGTAGATGGAGACTAGATTTGCTTTTACAACGTTTTGTCGAAGTTAGAACGCTACCTGGTATTTTTCACCTTTTTTTACCCTGAAGAGGGCAAATTTTCCATGAAGTTTGCAAAACTCGGTAGAAACGTCGGCTATAAGAAATACTCTTGTGAAAGGTGTTAAGCATCGGTGCAGCCGGAGTTAACGTTTTTTCTTGTTTTGGCTCTCTTGGAGTACTTTTCACAACAAAACAGCTCAAAACCTTTTGTACGCTGCTTTACGCAATGTGTTTTGGGTATAAATCAGAAGCCATTTTTATTTTACACACAAAAGCTATAATTTTTCGCAACTAGGCCGAAATGGCAAAAATATACTTGGAATGCTTCACAGCTTAAAATCCCCAACAGAAAATGTGTATGACGCTTAATACTGTGCAGACTAGCAAATACACAGTCACCCAGCATATAAGTACACAAGCAAATCTACGTGTACATCTGTGCGCAAATACATTCACATTCTATTCAAATGCCAGTCAGTTAGACCGCCCCCACAATCGTTCCGTCAAAGTTAAACCAAGGATTTCACATGGCAAATATATATCGGGTGATTTTTTAAGAGCTTGATAACTTTTTTTTTTAAAAAAAACGCATAAAATTTGCAAAATCTCATCGGTTCTTTATTTGAAACGTTAGATTGGTTCATGACATTTACTTTTTGAAGATAATTTCATTTAAATGTGACCGCGGCTGCGTCTTGGGTGGTCCATTCGGAAAGTCCAATTTTGGGCAACTTTTTCGAGCATTTCGGCCGGAATAGCCCGAATTTCTTCGGAAATGTTGTCTTCCAAAGCTGGAATAGTTGCTGGCTTATTTCTGTATACTTTAGACTTGACGGAGCCCCACAAAAAATAGTCTAAAGGCGTTAAATCGCATGATCTTGGTGGCCAACTGCCCATGCATCCCGAAAAATGCACTGTTTGGTGTGGTTTGTACGCTGGTGGAATCATTGGACCGTATTTTTTCAAAGATGCTGTTGGACGCAACGTTACGGTGAATGGCGATCGCTATCGTTCGATGCTAACAAACTTTTTGTTGCCAAAAATGGAAGAACTGAACTTGGTTGACATGTGGTTTCAACAAGATGGCGCTACATGCCACACAGCTCGCGATTCTATGGCCATTTTGAGGGAAAACTTCGGAGAACAATTCATCTCAAGAAATGGACCCGTAAGTTGGCCACCAAGATCATGCGATTTAACGCCTTTAGACTATTTGTTGTGGGGCTACGTCAAGTCTAAAGTCTACAGAAATAAGCCAGCAACTATTCCAGCTTTGGAAGACAACATTTCCGAAGAAATTCGGGCTATTCCGGCCGAAATGCTCGAAAAAGTTGCCCAAAATTGGACTTTCCGAATGGACCACCGACGCAGCCGCGGTCAACATTTAAATGAAATTATCTTCAAAAAGTAAATGTCATGAACCAATCTAACGTTTCAAATAAAGAACCGATGAGATTTTGCAAATTTTATGCGTTTTTTTTTTTTTAAAAAGTTATCAAGCTCTTAAAAAATATATAAAAGAGTCATAATCAATGTTTTTCCTTTGAATTCATTTCATTTCTTGCGTCAATTTTTGTGGATTCTTTTAATTTCAACAGTAGAGAGCAGAGACTGTTAGTAATTTTTAGCTTCGACTGGCAACTGTACGCTTGAGTTCGCATTTACATTTGTTTAGCGCACCAACCATGCGTTGCCGTTTGCTTTGTCTCCAGTGCTTATTTTTTCCGCTTCTACGAGTGAAAGGTTTCCTTGCTTAATATCAGCTTCCACGTACTTAAATTCTAGGAATAAAAACAGAAACTTTCAATATATTTGTATATGTAGGTATAATAGAGCGGGATGATTTATAGGGAACCGAAAATTCGGAAAATCGCGTCTGCGGGAAATGTTCTAAGGATCATTGTGAACAACTTTGCCTAATTGGTATAAACTCGTTTTAATTGAAGGCATTGCAACGGCAAAAAATCTGAATAATCGGTTTATGGGAGATATATGTCATAGTTGTGCGATTTTCTTCATTTTCACTGTCTTTGTTAAGTATGAATTAGAGAGAAGTTCTACAAAATTACGCTCTTAGCTTTTAATTAAAGGCAGTTAACCGGGTAATAAAATAACTGAATAATCTGGGAAATATATGATATAATTGTAGTTGTCCGATCTGTCCGATTCCGACAAATGATCAATAGAATTTCAAACTGGATGTATACATATATTAAATTTCATTCGGGTCTCTCAAAAACTGACGAAGTACTTTTGATAATCCCGAAAAATTAAACTTCACCTAAAAAATTACTGGCACGAAACCGGTTTTGGACCCACAATGGTCCGTAAATTATTTCCCGCATATGAGATTTTACAAAAAAGAAAAATCGACCTGCTCTAATTTACATATATATACGATATATATGTTTGTAAGTTGATATGTCTGTTGTATGCTTGCATATTATTCATAGACAATGACTTGACTTCCTTTATTAACATCTTGACAAGCAGATGTAGTAAACATCCACCATCATTCCTTTTGCTTCCATATTCGTAATATTTGTTGTTTAAGAATGTTAAATGTTTTATGCAAATTTATTTATTTTTCGAGATATGATTTATGCTATGACTAGACCACTAAATTTAAGTTTTAACTAAGTACTTCCACCTTTGCATAACCCAGAATTGTCAGTCTTATTAGCAAATCGATTTTTTTTTTTTTTTATTTTCAAAGTTTAACTAGTCAAGAATATGTGTACAAGAGGATTTTTCAAAATTCAAATTATTTTCGGAGATATAGGCATTTTTTTGACCCGGCATCCAAACTGGTTCGGCTGGAACTAATCGAACAAAAGACTTTACGCGAAACTTTAAACGCGTTTTTCTCAAAACTGACTTTTTCGGAACGATACCCACGATTTCTCAGGTTCTACTGGACCGATTTACTTGAAATTTTTATAGAGTCTTCTTTATAGGCTTGTCTATGGTTGGAACTAGCCCCATCCCCAAATTTTTATTTTAAAAAAATTCGAAATGGTCAGAAAAAATGATCCAAAAAAACTTTTTTTTTCAGGCAGTCGCCATTTTGTGAAAAAAGTTTTTTCCCACTTTTCCGTAGTTCCGGCCATTGCCACATTATTTTAGATTAATAATCTTTTTTTTGGTTTCAGATAACTAGGAGGGTTGAAATCGTGGGTAAATATTAATTGCCTAGTAAAAATATTAATACACCAAAAGCTCCGTCAGGATCGGGAAGGACCTCTCCGAGCCGTTCGATACCAAACGAGGTTTCAGACAAGGCGATTCCCTATCGTGCGACTTTTTCAACCTGCTTTTGGAGAAAATAGTTCGAGCCGCAGAACTAAATAGAGAAGGTACCATCTTCTATAAGAGTGTACAGCTACTGGCGTATGCCGATGATATTGATATCATCGGCCTCAACACCCGCGCCGTTAGTTCTGCTTTCTCCAGGCTGGACGAGGAAGCACAGAAAATGGGTCTGGCAGTGAACGAGACAAGACGAAATATCTCCTGTCATCAAACAAACAGTCGTCGCATACGCGACTTGGCACTCACGTCACTGTTGATAGTCATAACTTCGAAGTCGTAGAAAATTTCGTCTATCTTGGAACCAGCGTGAACACCACCAACAAAATCCTACGCAAGATAACTCCTGCCAACAGGTGCTACTTTGGACTGAGTAGGCAATTGAGAAGCAAAGTCCTCTCTCGACAATCAAAAACCAAACTCTATAAGTCACTCATAATTCCCGTCCTGCTGTATGGTGCAGAGTCTTGGACGATGTCAACAACGGATGAGTCGACGTTGCGAGTTTTCGAGAGAAAGGTTCTGCGAAAGATTTATGGTCCTTTGCGCGTTAGCCACGGCGAATACCGCATTCGATGGAACGATGAGCTGTACGAGATATACGACGACATCGACATAGTTCAGCGAATTAAAAGACAGCGGCTACGCTGGCTAGGTCATGTTGTCCGGATGGACGAAAACACTCCAGCTCTGAAAGTATTCGACGCAGTACCCGCCGGGGGAAGCAGAGGAAGAGGAAGACCTCCACTCCATTGGAAGGACCAAGTGGAGAAGGACCTGGCTTCGCTTGGAATATCCAATTGGCGCCACGTAGCGAAAAGAAGAAACGACTGGCGCGCTGTTGTTAACTCGGCTATAATTGCTTAAGCGGTTTCTACGCCAATTAAGAAGAAGAAAAATATTAATTGCCTTTTTTTTACGACACTTTAAAAATTACCTGAAATTCATGCTTCTAGAGCAGAATACCCCCATAAAAGATGGAAATATCAATTATTAAACTTTCTATAATGCTCAATAAGCAATCAGCAACCCAATTTATTAGACATTTCTGATAGTTTGTTGATACTGTATTTACTTTTAAATATTGCAAATACTTGAAAGTTTTTTGATTACAAATTTGGTACAACTATGATTTCGTCTCGTCTATCTTGTCTAACAGATATTGATATCAATACCTTTACGAATATCGATAGCGAGAGGATCCTTGAAGAGCTTGAGGTCCTCAAGCATGTACATAATTCCCAGTCTTTTTTGCAACAGAATTATCGGGGCGGAGCGGGGAGCCTGCTTTAGAAGCTTCAAAAAATCGATTTTTTTTGCTTATATCTCTTTAAAAATTATCTAAGAATATGTCCCAAAGTTACAGATGGGAATTTGAAAGATTGTCGAAGC